>NW_017083611.1:0-298 GCF_001483705.2 Eufriesea mexicana
CATACATGCATCCATGCATCCATCCATACGCACATACATCCATTCAGACATACATTCATACATACATCCGCACATACATGCATCCATCCGTCCATCCGGGCGTCAATTCAATCATCCGACCAGCCACCCATCCGTCCATCCATCCGTCCATCCATCAACCCATCCATACGTCCATATGTCCATTCATGCATACGTCCATATGTCCATTCATGCATACGTCCATACATTCATACATCCATACATACATCCATACATACACCCATACATACATCTATAGATACATGCATACTTCCAGCCA
>NW_017083612.1:0-298 GCF_001483705.2 Eufriesea mexicana
CGCCAGGAATTGTGGTCTCGGCACTGTATGCTGTGTTAGGCCACGTTTGGTGACTTTAGGTTATTTCGGATATGATTTCGATATCAAAGACTTTTGTGCTATACACTGCAATGCGGCGGGTACCTCCGCTGCCCTGTACTCTGATGTATACTGCTTGCCTCTGAGGAGGCCAACAATAGTTGTCTCGGCACGTTTGAATGGGTTATGTTACGTTCGGTTACGTTAGGTTTCATTCGGTTAGGATAGCGTTTTTTTGACTTTTGTGCCATACACTGCTATTCTATAGTCTTCTAGCCTC
>NW_017083613.1:0-297 GCF_001483705.2 Eufriesea mexicana
TGGCAAGTACAGCCATCTACTTGCCAGAGAATTGGTCTATTCATAATCAATAACCTGTTATAGCTTGGTGAATAGATGGCCTAACGCCATCAGCCCAATGGCAAGTACAGCCATTTACTTGCCAGAGAATAGGTCTATTCAAAATCGATGATCCATTATAGCTTGGTGAATAGGTCGCCGAACGCCTTCAACCAATGGCAAGTAGATCCGCCTACTTGCCAGAGAATAAGTCTATTCAAAATTTATATCCTGTTATAGCTTGGTGAATAGATCGCCTAACGCCTTCAATCCAATGGC
>NW_017083614.1:0-298 GCF_001483705.2 Eufriesea mexicana
CGCTGATCAGGTAAGGTTGCAAGTAACATGTACAATCACGAAGAGGAATCGGAAATTGAAACAAATAGAATGCAGCAGCAGACACGCAATATCCAAAAAATAGGGAAAATATAAAAATATTCTGTTACCAATCGACGAAATCTAAATATTGGAAATAAATTTTAAAAACGCAGAGAAATCTTCGATTTAAGTTCCAATATAGTTCTTTTTATTGAAGTAACTAGGCCTCTGACGCGAGGGTATCACGCTGGTCACATAAGGTTGCAAGTAACATGTACAATAACGAAGAAGAACCAAA
>NW_017083615.1:0-298 GCF_001483705.2 Eufriesea mexicana
AGACATACATCCCAACGCACATCCATAAATATATCCATACTACCATCCATTCATCCATCCATACATACATCCATTCATCGATTCATCCATAAATACATCCATACATACGTCCACACATGCTGGCATTCATCCATTCATACCTCCACCCAACCATCAATCCATCCATACGTCCAACCACCCATACACCTAACGTTCCATACATACATTCATGCATGCATACACCCATCCGCAAATTCGGCCATCCACACATCCATACATTCTTAAGTACATGCATCCATGCATCCATACATCAATACAT
>NW_017083616.1:0-298 GCF_001483705.2 Eufriesea mexicana
TCGACTAATATAGTGGAGAACTTACTTTCTCGCATAAATGAGGAGGAAAGAGTCTATTGGCGTGTTACAGCCATTGCAATGCTATAGAAACAGGCTGGAAAATACAATTTTGTTGCCATTTTCGACTAATATCGAGGTGGGCTAGCTTTCTTGCTTCGATAAGGGGGGAAGATTCTATTGGGGTGCTATAGCCATTGCAATGCTATTGAATCTGCGTGGAAAGTTCAATTTTATAATTATTTTCTACTAATATCGTGGTTAGCTGACTTCCTTTCATAAATAAGGTGGGAAGATTCTA
>NW_017083617.1:0-298 GCF_001483705.2 Eufriesea mexicana
CTGGCCACAGTGGATGTGTTCACGTAACACGCCGTCGAACCTGATGTCCGGGAGGATAGGCCCTAGTACCGATCCCTGTGGTACCTCGCAGTCAGCCGCCAGCGCGACGGTCGAGTATATTCCGGAACACTCTATCGTGCGCTCCGCCAAATGGTCGCCGAGTGTCTAGCAGAAAACGCTATAGAACAGCAGAGCGCATAAATCCGCCGCGTTTCAGTGTACAGCAGAGAATTCGAAGACACCTATGCCAGACCCGAACTAACCAGAACTAACCAAACGTAGCATATCTCAACTTAAT
>NW_017083618.1:0-298 GCF_001483705.2 Eufriesea mexicana
CTAACCAAAGCTAACATAACATAAACAAATATACCACATCTCAACCTAATGTGCCGAGACACCCATTACTACCCTCCCCTGAGTAGACGAGAGTATAGCAGAGCAGTATAGAGCGTATAAATACAGCGAATATGAGTGTATATCACTAAAGCCGAAGCTACCATATCCTAACATATCGATACGTTATAAGGCCAAACGTAACCTAACATAGCCTAACGTAGCAAGACCACCATTTCTGGCCTCCCCAGAGCCAAGCAGAGCGTGTTAGGGCGCAGTAGAGCGCACAATTTCACCGAAT
>NW_017083619.1:0-298 GCF_001483705.2 Eufriesea mexicana
CAACCAATTAATGCAGCAAAACAGCATGGTGTTAAACATGCTCTCAATGCTTGTCGGCAAGCACAATGCCTAATTTCTTACGCATAGGATTATGGAATGCTAACGGCTTAGCATAACACAAAGAGGAATTAAAAATTTTCCTCAGTACTAATTTAATAGATATACTGCTAGTTAGTGAAACTCATTTTACAGAGAAAACATATTTTAAAATACCACAGTACCGACTTTATCACAGTAATCACCCAGACAATACAGCCCATGCTGGGACCAATTGGGAGCAATTTAAATTAAAGACTCG
>NW_017083620.1:0-298 GCF_001483705.2 Eufriesea mexicana
CCATCCAGCCATACATCCATCGATCCGTACATACGTCCATCCTAACATCCATCCATCCATACATCCACCCATCCATAAAACCATTCATCCACCCATCCATAAATCAATCCAACCATAGATCCATCCATCCATACATTCATACATCCATACATCCGTCCATCCGCCCATCCATCAGAATATACACCCGTACATCCATACCTCCATACATCCGTCCATCAATACATCCATCCTTCCACACATCCATACATCCACACATCCATACATACATGAACCCGTCCAACAATACAACCATCCATCC
>NW_017083621.1:0-298 GCF_001483705.2 Eufriesea mexicana
AATATTTCCTCTGTTTTGTAGAATGATAAAGCACTTTATCCTCCAAGATTGATAAAACCTATAGTACTGAACAATCGATTTTCTGATATTATACCAAGAATAATAGTACAGGAATGTGAAGAAGTAAAAAACAGTTCAGTAACTCATGCAGCAGCAGTAAAGTACAAATCATATATGTTTGCAGAATTTAGCCCTGGTATAATTATTCTTTGTTATGAAATAGTTTGTTACAGACATTTCAATCTTCTATCATTTGGTGAAAAAGCGGAGAAAGATGTAGAAGAATCTGTGATATTAA
>NW_017083622.1:0-298 GCF_001483705.2 Eufriesea mexicana
GGCCTCTCCAGAGCCAAGCAGAATACACCGGAGCACACCAGAGCTCAGATACCCGCCGTATTGTTTTGTATGGCACAAAGACGAAGCAGTCCTATACCAACATAACCAAACGTAACATAATTCAACGCAACGACCTCGACCACTATACCTGGCCCCCAAAGAGACAAGCAGAATTCACTAGACCGCAGTAGTGCGCAGATATCCACCGCAATGCCGTGAATAGCACAAAAGTCGTACATACACTAACCTAACATGCCCTAACCTAACCTGACCTATCATAACATAACCCATACTAACG
>NW_017083623.1:0-298 GCF_001483705.2 Eufriesea mexicana
TACATCCATACATGCGTACATCCATGCATCCGTACATACGTTCTCCCATATCTCAATCCATCCTTACATACATCCACCGATCCGACCAATCATCCTTACAAACATCCATCCATACATCCATCTTTACATAAATCCATCCATACATACATCCACTCATCCATACATCAATCGAACCATACATACATCCATCCGTACAAGTACCCATCCATACTCCCATCGATCCATACATCTATCCATCCATACATCTATCCATCCATACATCCACCCATCCATACATTAATACATCCACACATCCATA
>NW_017083624.1:0-298 GCF_001483705.2 Eufriesea mexicana
TTGCCGGCCTATCCAGCGCAAAGCAGAGCATACTACAGCACATAAGAGCGCAGAGGCCAACCGAATAGTGGTGTGTAGCGCAAAATACATAGTAGCCTATGGTAGCCTGACCAAGCTTAACATAAGCGAACGTAGCTAAACGAAACCTAAAGTGTCGAGACCACTACAGATGGCCTCCCCAGAGCCAAGCAGAATATGCTAGGGCACAGTAGAGCGGCGAAATCGGCGGATAGCCGCGTATACTACAAAAGTCTATACTATCCAGTCCAAACCTCACCAGACGTAACATGCCCAAACG
>NW_017083625.1:0-298 GCF_001483705.2 Eufriesea mexicana
TAGCATTCTATATCGTGAACGTCAGAGCTAGTCCCTCCTAACCTAGCCAATCGTAACGTAACAAAAGCAAGAATGACCCAAGAGAACGAAGCGTAGCTAAACCTCACGTGCCGAGGCCACTAATGCTGACATCCTCAGAGCCAAGCAGAAAATATTAGAGCACAGTAGGGCGCAGGATTACACCACAATGCAGTGCATAGCAAGAAGGGAGAAGATATCATAACTGAACCTGGCGTAACCAAACCTAACAGAACATAGACTAACTAAACCTAACAAGCCGACTTCAGTATTGCTGGAC
>NW_017083626.1:0-298 GCF_001483705.2 Eufriesea mexicana
CGTTGTGAGCTAGCCTTCTTGCATAAATAAGGGGAAAAGATTCTGTTGGCGTGCTATAGGCATCTCAGTGGTACAGTGCCTTGCTGGAGAAATCAATTTTACTGACATTTTCGTCTAATATCATTGTGAGCTCTCTTCCTTGCATAGGTAAAGTGGAAAGACCTTTTTGAGTGCTATAGCCACTGCAATCATATAGAATGTGGCAGGAAAATACAATTTTGCTGACATTTTCGATTAATATCGTGGTGAGCTAACATCCTTGCGTAAGTAAGGAGGAAACATACTGTTGGCGAGCTCT
>NW_017083627.1:0-298 GCF_001483705.2 Eufriesea mexicana
CCACCAATATAGCACAGTAGCCGCAGGATTATTCTATTCAATGGTTCTTCAAATTCTGTGACAAGTCTAGAATGACAATATGCAGGCCCACTGGCCCTAGAGGTATTAGCAATTTACAACATACCACTGAGCTCACCGACCATCAGAGTTGTGTAGCCGCGATGCTAATCTGTTCACTTATAATGTAAATCCGAATGTGGTTATAGAATATCATATGTATAATGCGGTTGTGGCCTTTAGTACATCCTCCAACAAATCACTGTTGCCGTTGGGATAATCTGTTCACTGAAGATGTGTA
>NW_017083628.1:0-298 GCF_001483705.2 Eufriesea mexicana
AGCAGTGTACAGCACAAAAGTCAAGACTACTACACCCCATCATATCCAAGGGAAGTATAGCCGAACTCAACATAGCTTAACCTATCGTGACTAGACCGCTATCGCTGGCCTCCCCAGAGCCAAGCAGAATATACAAGAGCACAGTAGAGCGCAGAAAGCAACAAAATGGAAGTGTATAACGCTAACGTCAAAGATACCCTAACCCAGCATGTCCCATTCTAACCCAACGAACGTAACATAAATCACACTATCGTGCCACAACCGCAATGGCATGCATCTCCAGAGGGGAGCAGAGTGT
>NW_017083629.1:0-298 GCF_001483705.2 Eufriesea mexicana
CATCCATCCACTCATACATCCATCCATCCATGCATCCACACAGATGTACATCCATACACCCATGCATCCGTACATCCATACATCCATTAATTCGTACATCCATGCATACACACATCCATAAATTCATACGTCCATACATCCATACATCCATCCTTACATCCATCCACCCGTATATCCAAACATTCGAAATTACATTCGACCATACATCCATACATCCATACATGCATACATCCACACATTCTTACATCCATACAATCATACATACGTAGATCCACACATGCATACGTCCATACATCCA
>NW_017083630.1:0-298 GCF_001483705.2 Eufriesea mexicana
TTCTATAGCATGCAATGCCTATAGCACGCCAATAGAATCGTTCCTCCTTAGTTATGCAAGCAATTTAACTCACCACAATATAAGACGAAAATGTCCATAAAATTTAAATTTCCAGCCAGATTCTTTAGCATTGGGACGGCTATAGCACGCCAATTGAATCTTTCCTCCTTATATATGCAATAAAGCTATCTCACCACGATATCAGTCGAAAATGTCAATAAAATTGAATTTTCCCGGAAGATTCAATGGCATTGCATGGCCTATATCACGCCAATAGAATCTTTCCTCCTCATTTATG
>NW_017083631.1:0-298 GCF_001483705.2 Eufriesea mexicana
CCCCGCAGTTCGTCGCCCGCACGACGGTCGAGTGTCGTCCGGGATACTCGATCGAGCGCTCCGAGAAATAGTCGCCGATCACAGCCATCATGTATTGGGGAACCCTGTGGAACAACAGGGCACGCCGGATGGCAGCCCAGGGAAGGGTGTTGAAGGCGTTGGCGATATCCACACCGACCGCCTGCACCACTCCGCCACGGTCGACGGCAACCTCCGACAGGGTACGAACGCGCTGGAACGCGTCGATCGCCGACCGACCATGCCGGAATCCGAACTGGCTGACGCTGAGATCGGGACC
>NW_017083632.1:0-298 GCF_001483705.2 Eufriesea mexicana
TGTTGGAACGGGTTATCTTTGACTTATGTGCTATACACTGCAATGGGGCGGGTATTCGCTATCCACTGCGCCCCAAAGTTTCCTGTTCGTCTCTTGGGAGGACCGGATTGTAGTTTCGGCACGTTAGGTTGAGCTATGTTTTGTATGGTTAGATTACGTTCGGCTAAGCTCGGTCGTGTTATCTTCGACTTTCGTGCTGCAAACTGTTTCTCGGTGGATTTCTGCGCTCGACTGACACTACAATATTCTGCTTGGCACTGAGAATTCCAGAAATGTTGTCCCTAGCACTAACATTGTG
>NW_017083633.1:0-298 GCF_001483705.2 Eufriesea mexicana
TATACTATATTGTATGTTATGATAAAATACTATATGAACTACTATATGAGCACTATGTAAACAATCACAACTATAACTGTGCTGTAAAATATTGTGGGAAATATTATATAGTTTGTGATATACTTTATTGTATATTATGATAAAATACTATATATATGTACTGTATAGTACTGTATTTAAGTACTGTATAAATAGTCATAATCATAGCTGTGCTACAGAATACTATAAAAAGTAGTATTATATGATTTAAAATATGTTTTATATCATATAATATCATATATAAATATTATATAAATAT
>NW_017083634.1:0-298 GCF_001483705.2 Eufriesea mexicana
GACTGACACAACCGACGGTGCAGAGAGCGCTATTGTTGCCCTCCCCAGAGCCAAGAAGGACACACTACAGCACAGTAGGGCGCAGATATCAAACAAATATCCGTGTGAAGCAGAAAAGTTATAGCTATCGTGACCAAGCGTAGCCAAGCCCAATCTAAACAAACGTAGCATGCATCATCGAAACGTGCCGAGACCACCATTGCCGGCCTTGCAGGAGACAAGCTGAAAATATTAGAGCGCTGTAGAGCGCAGAAATCCACATAATGGCAGACTATAGCACTAGAGTCAAAGCTATCCT
>NW_017083635.1:0-298 GCF_001483705.2 Eufriesea mexicana
ACATAACTCAACCTAACATGCCGCGACTACTATTGCTGGCCTCCACGGACCCAAGCAGGAAGTATTAGAACACAGAACTGCGCAGAAATCCGCAGATAAACGTGTATAGCACAAAAGTCTAACATATCATATCCTTACCTCCCAAACGTAACACAACCGTACGTAGCATAGCAAAACCCAACGTGCCGAGACCACTATTGCTGGTCTCCCAGAGCCAAGAGGAAGATACTAGAGTACACCACAGCACAGAAATCCACCGCATTGCTATGTATAGCACAAAAGTCGGACGTACCCTGAC
>NW_017083636.1:0-298 GCF_001483705.2 Eufriesea mexicana
GAAAGCGAGAATTTAAATAATCAAATAATATACAAATTATATTATATTTATATTATATTATGAACATAATATTTATATTATATATAATACAGAAAGTCAGATGAGTGAAAGAAATAACAATAAGTGTACAATTATACAGTAAATTTTGAAAAAGGTCATTTGACCCCGCTTGGTGCGTTTAGTGTTAAAAAATATCGTTGACAGTCTGGATGAGGTGCAACATAAAATTCTGTACTGCAACTGACCTTGCTGGATAGTCTAATATTATTATTATTAAATAATAATTTAGTAATATTAG
>NW_017083637.1:0-297 GCF_001483705.2 Eufriesea mexicana
TGTTGGCGGGCTGTAGTCTTTCCAATGCTATAGAATCTGGCTGGAAAGTTCAATTTTATTGACTGTTTCGATTAATATCGTGGTGAGCTATCCTTTTTGCATAAATAAGGAGGGTAGATACTATTGGCGTGCTATAGGCATTGCAATGCTATATACACTTCCTGGAAAATTCAATTTTATTGACATTGTCGGCTAATATCGTGGTGAGCTATCTTTCATGCATAAATAAGAAGAAAAGGTTCTATTGGCGTGCTATAGCCATTGCAATGCTCTGGAATCTGGCTGGAAAATTCAATT
>NW_017083638.1:0-298 GCF_001483705.2 Eufriesea mexicana
ATCTTTCTTGCCTAAATAAGCAGGGTAGATTCTATTGGCGTGCTATAGACGTAGCAATGTTGCTTAATGTGGTTGGAAAATTCAATTTTATTGATATTTTCGGCTTGTATCGTGATGAGTTAACTTTGTCGCATATATAAGGTGGATAGACTCTATTGGCGTGTTATACGCATTTCAATGCAACTGATTCTTCGTGGAAGATTCCATTTTATTGACATTTTCGTCTTATTTCGTCGTGAGCTAGCTTCCTTGCATAGGTACGGAGGAAAGAACCGTTCGGAGTGCTATAGCCATTGCA
>NW_017083639.1:0-298 GCF_001483705.2 Eufriesea mexicana
TCTAGGGTACGTTTGGTTATGTTGTGTTAGCTATGGCTAGGTTTGCGTAGCTTCGACTTTTCTCTTATACACTGCAATTCTATGGATTTCTGCTCTCTACTGCCCTCTCATATGTTCCGCTTGACTCTGGAGATGCAAGCAATGGTGGCAGCGTCTCGTTATGTTTAGTTATGGTACGTTATGTTACGTTAAGGTTGGTTAGGTTAGAAGGGCTAGCTACGGCTCTTGCGCAATGGACTGCTATTCGGCGGATTTCTGCATTCTGCTGTGTTCTGATATGTTCAGCTTGTCTCTGGGA
>NW_017083640.1:0-298 GCF_001483705.2 Eufriesea mexicana
AGTTCTATATAAATTCTCGAATGATTAATTTATGGACTAATTACTCCTAGAGATACTGTCAGAAAGTGCATTCATCAACGCAGTACTCCAGCAGTTGCATTAATTTATTCACTGAGTATCTATGATCCAATGCATTTCTGGAATGACGAACGAGAGATCTATTGTCACTTGTGAAAATAAGCTATGAGCGCACAGTACAGTGTACAGGAACTATCTCACCACTGCAAGCTTTGTGTTGATCTGCTTAGCGATGTCTTAAGTTCTGTAGCATTTTCAGAATGAGAAGAGTTATATCAAT
>NW_017083641.1:0-298 GCF_001483705.2 Eufriesea mexicana
AAACGTAACATGTCCAAACGTTGTATATCTTAAACTAAGACGACGTGACCATTACAGGTTTCATTCCCAGAGCCAGGCAGAATAAACTAGAGTACAGTAGATCACAGAAATATACTGAAAAGCAGTGTACAGTACGAACATCGGAGCTATCCTGACCAAACTTATTCTAACCTACCCTAACAAAACGGAACCTAACTCAACTTGACGTGCCACCACCACTGTCACACGCCTTCCAGAGTCGGGCAGAGAATGGTACCGAGCAATGTGGAGCGCAGAAATCCATCGAATAGCAGTGTAT
>NW_017083642.1:0-298 GCF_001483705.2 Eufriesea mexicana
GTTGATGTCTGTACATTTGCTATTTGCTATCTAATTCTGATTTAAATATAGGCAAATGTTTTTGGAAATGTTCGTGTTCTGGTTGAGATTGTTGATGACCTGTGTATGGTAGACCTGTGATTGGACCTAGAATTTTGTATGTTCTAAGACTTTAATTGAATGCGATCATAGAACTTTGGATATTTATCCTTCATTTCCACCTGACACAGGAATGCGAATTGTAACTTACACTGACACTAACAATCCCGAGTCAAACTCGTAGTGGTGCATGTTCATCCAGTTCATGCACTACAACCCA
>NW_017083643.1:0-298 GCF_001483705.2 Eufriesea mexicana
TTCGGAAAATTCAAATTTATTGACATTTTACACTAACATCGTGGTGAGCTATCTTTCTTGCATGTATAAGGAGGAATGATGCAATTCACGTGCTATAGCTGTCGCAATGATATAGAGTCTGGTTGGAATGTTCAATTTTATTGTCATTTTCGACTAATATTCTGGTGAGTTAACTTCCTTGCATAAGTAAGGGGGAAAGGTATTATTTTCGTGCTATAGCCTTTGCAATGCTACGGAATCTTGCTGGAAAATTCAATTTTACTGTCATTTTCGACTGATATCGTGGTGAGCTAACTTC
>NW_017083644.1:0-298 GCF_001483705.2 Eufriesea mexicana
GTGAGCTAACTTCCTTGCGCAAGTAAGGAGGGAAGATCCCCTTGGCGTACTATAGCCATTGCAGTGCTGTGGAATCTGTCTACAAAGTTCAATTTTATTGACATTGTCGACTAATATTGTGGTGAGCTAACTTTATTGCATATATAAGGAGGAAAGATACAATTGGGGTGCTATAGCCATTGCGTTGATATAGAATGTGTTTGGAAAATTTAAATTTATTGACATTATCGACTATCATCGCGGTGAGATAACTTTCCTGCATATATAAGGAGGAAAGATTCAATTCACGTGCTATAGC
>NW_017083645.1:0-298 GCF_001483705.2 Eufriesea mexicana
TAACTATGTTATAGAAAGTAGGAATTTTTATTGACTGTCTTATATTTATATTCTCAGAGCAGTAGAGGAAAGGATGAAAAATAAATTGATGGATGCAAAAAAGAAACCGAAGGTAGTAGAAAATTATAAAATAGATGATGTTGAAGATGGTAAAGATATAAAGAAAAACGGATAAGGAATGAATAACTTCTTATAAGGTTTAGTACGAGAGAAAACCGAGGAGATGCACGATAAAGGAGATAGATGCAAGATAAACCAATATCTAGAATTATCAGGATAACTCATGTATCTGAATAGA
>NW_017083646.1:0-298 GCF_001483705.2 Eufriesea mexicana
CCAAGCATGCATCCAAAAAAACAGACAAACATGCATCCACAGTCACATACACAGTACCATACAGACATCCATACACGCATCCATTCATCCATCCAACCAACCATCCGTCCTTCCATTCATCCACCCAACCATCAACCCATCCATCCATCTACCATCCACCCGACCATGAAGCCATCCATACATACATCCATACATCCGTAGATGCACACATACATCCATACATATATCCATACATACATCCATCCATCAATTCATCCATCAGTCCATACATCCATCCATCCATACATTCTTCCATACA
>NW_017083647.1:0-298 GCF_001483705.2 Eufriesea mexicana
TGATAAAATTTCATTAATTATTTATCAGTTAATTTAATTGGATTTGTTGAACCTTTATAATTTTGGTCATTTTATTTGCTCTAATAGCTTCATGTAAAGCAGCAATTCTTCGTTCACTATTACTAGTATCATTTTTACACTGTTCATCACAAGAATATTTTATTCTTGCACTTTCTAATCATGGATTTAAGCTATTAATTTCTTTTACATATAGAATATTTGTATCTAATTCTGTATTATTTCTATCTGCCCTTGTTATGTGATTATTTATTGCTAAATTTGCAATTTCTTGTACTAA
>NW_017083648.1:0-298 GCF_001483705.2 Eufriesea mexicana
AAAACTGAATTTTCCAGCCAGATTATATATCATTCCGATGGCTATAGCACGCCAATAGAATCTATCCTCCTTATTTATGTAAGAAAGTTAGCTCATCCCGATATTAGTCGAGAATGTCAATAAAATTGTGTTGTCCAGCCAGTTTCTACTGCACTGCCATGGCCATAGAACGCCAACAGCATATTTCATCCTTATTTGTGCGAGGAGCTTAGCTCACCAAAATATTATCCGAAATTGTCAATGAAATTCAATTTTCCAGCAAGATTCTATAGCATTGCAAAGACTATAGCACGTCAAT
>NW_017083649.1:0-298 GCF_001483705.2 Eufriesea mexicana
GTCGGCAACAGTCGTCTCGGTACTTCATGCTGCGTCAGGTTACGTTCGGTTATGTTGTGTTTGTCTAAGTTTGATCCGGAAGGCCTCATCTTCTGTGCTGTACACTAGTGTTCGGTGGACGTCTGCTCCCTATTGTGCCCTAGTATGTCCTGCTTGGCTTTGGCGAGGGCAGCAATAGCGTTCCCGGTACGATACGTAGAGTTAGGCTATGTTTTGCTATGTTGTGTTGATTTGGGTTGGCTTTCGGAAGCTATAGCTTTTCTGATATACCCTGCGATCCCATGGATTTCTGAGTTCT
>NW_017083650.1:0-298 GCF_001483705.2 Eufriesea mexicana
GGTCGCGGCACGTTAGATTCAGTTAGGTTGTGTTCGGTTATGTTAAGCTTCGATAGGTTAGAAAATGTCAGTTATGACTTTTGTGCTATACACTGCTCTTGTGCGGATTTCTTTACTCGAAGTTGCTCTACAATAATCTGCCCGACTATGGGGAGGCCGGCAATAGTAGTCTGGGCCCGCTAGTTTCAGGTAGGCTACGTTTGGCTGCGTTACGTTCGTTTGGGATAGGTTTGGCTATGTTCGACTTTCCCGGTATACACTGCTATTCGGAGGATTTCTACGCTCTATTGTGCTATAG
>NW_017083651.1:0-298 GCF_001483705.2 Eufriesea mexicana
AGGTCAGGTCAGGTCAGGTCAGGTCAGATCAGATCAGTCAGGTCATGTCAGGTCACATCAGCACAGGTCAGATTAGTCAGGACAGGTCAGGTCATGTCAGGTTTGGTCAAGTCTGGTAAGGGTAGGCCAGGTGAGGCCAGGACAGGTCAGGTCAGTACGGCCAGGTCAGGTCAGGTCAGGAAATGTCAGGTCACATCAGGACAGGTCAGGCCAGGCAAGGTCAGGTCAGGTCAGATCAGGTCAGGTCAGGACAGGTCAGGTCAGGTCAGGCCAGGTCAGGCCAGGCGAGGCCAGGTCG
>NW_017083652.1:0-298 GCF_001483705.2 Eufriesea mexicana
ATACCGCGAAAGTCAAACATATCTAAACATATGCCGAACTAACTTTACGCAACCAAGCGTAGCTTAGACCAACATAACGGGCCGAGAGAGCTATTGCTGGCCTCCCCATAGTCGAGCAGATTATTGTAGAGAAACGTAGAGTGTAGAAGCCACAGAAGGGCAGTGTATAGCGTAAATGCTAAACCATCCCTATCCTAGCCTATCCAAGCGTGATATAACCAAACGCAACATAACTTAACACGGCGTGCCGAGATCACTACTGCCGGCCTCCCTAGAGCCATGAAGAATATACCAGAGC
>NW_017083653.1:0-298 GCF_001483705.2 Eufriesea mexicana
AGGATATCTACGGCTTTTGTGCTGCACACGGCAATGCGGTGGATTTCTGCGCTCTGCTGTGCTATAGTACACATTGCTTGTCTCTGTGTAGGCGAACAATTGCGGTCTCGCCATGATTGTATGTGTTGTGCTACATTTCGTTATGTTATGTTAGGAAGGAATGGTTAGGATTCCGTTATCTGTTGTACTGTTCACTGCTATTCGGTGGATTTTTGCTCTCTGCATTGCTCTTCTATACTCTGCTCGTCTTTGGAAAGGCGAGAAATGGAGGTCGTGGCAAGTTAGTTTGAGTTAGGAT
>NW_017083654.1:0-298 GCF_001483705.2 Eufriesea mexicana
TAGGCCACGTTTGGTCATGTTATGAGGCTTTGGGTTTGGTTAGGATCTCCTTGACTTTTGTGCCGTACACTGCTAATCGGTAGATTTCTGCCCTCTACAATGCTCTACTATAACTTGCTCGACTCCCGGGATGAGAGAAATAGTGCTCGTGGCACGTTAGATTTAATTACGCTACGTTTGGTTAGGCTAAGCTAGGCTATGTTTGGCTAGGGTAGCTTTGACTTTAGTACTATTCACTGCTATTCGGTGGATTTCTACGCACCAATGTGCTCTACTCTAATCTGCTAGACCCTCGGGA
>NW_017083655.1:0-298 GCF_001483705.2 Eufriesea mexicana
GGATGCATGTATGTATGCCTGGATGTGCGGATGGATGAATGTATGGATAAAGGGATGTATGGACGGATTGAGGTATGAATGGACGAATGTATGGCTATATCGGTGGATGTATGTATGTATGTACGGATGTATGGATGGATGGATGTATGGATGGATGCATGTAAGTATCGATGGATGAATGGATGTATGGGTGGATGTATAGATGGATGGATGGATGTATGAATGGTTGTATGGATGGATATATATATGTATGGATGGATGAATGGATGGATGTATGTATGGTTGTATGGTTGGATGT
>NW_017083656.1:0-298 GCF_001483705.2 Eufriesea mexicana
ATTAGCAAGTGAATTGAATCTTTCCTCCTTATATATCCAAGAAAGTTAGCTCACCACGATATTCGTCGAAAATGTCAATAAATTAGAATTTTCCAGGAAGATCCTATAGTGTTGCAATAGTAATAGCATGCCAATAGAATCTTTCCTCTTTGTTTATGCAAGAAAGATAGCTCACCACAATATTAGACGGAAATGTCAATAAAATTGAACTTTCCAGCCAGTTTCTATAGCATTGCGACGGCTGTAGCAAGTGAATTGAATCTTTCCTCCATATATATGCAAGAAAGTTAGCTCACTA
>NW_017083657.1:0-298 GCF_001483705.2 Eufriesea mexicana
CATTTCAATGGTTATAGAACCCCAATTCGTATCTTTCCGCCTTATTTATACAAGAAAGTTATCACACCGCTGTATTAGCCGAAAATGTCAATAACATTGAATATTACAGGCAGATCCTATAGCACTGGAATGGCTATAGCACGCCAATAAATTCGTTCCTCATATTTATGCAAGAAAGCTACCTCACAACGACATTAGTCGAATATGTCAATAAAATTGAATTTTCGAGGCAGAGTCTACAGCATTGCAATGGCTATAGCTCGCCAGCAGTATCTTTCCTCCTTACACATGCAAGGAT
>NW_017083658.1:0-298 GCF_001483705.2 Eufriesea mexicana
GCGACCAAACATAACCTTGCCGAACGTATCCGAACGTAACATAACTAAACCTAACGTGCCACGACAACTATTGCTAGCCTACCCGTAGCCAAGCGGAGTATACTAGATCACAGTTGATCGCAGTAGTCCACCGCAATGCAGTGCATCACACAGAAGTCAGTGGCATTCTAACCTGAACTGCCCTAACTTACCCGAACCGAACGTAGCCAAACTGAACATAAGGCGCCGCGACCAATATTGCTGGCGTTCCGGGAGTCGAGCAGATTACATTAGAGCAATGTAGATCGCAGAAATCCAC
>NW_017083659.1:0-298 GCF_001483705.2 Eufriesea mexicana
AAGCTGTATTGAGATACACTAAGCTTGGATAGGTTAAGTTAGGGCACGTTAGGTTAGGGTATCTTCCACTTTTGTGCTATACACTGCTATTCGGTGGACTTCTGTTTCTACTGTGCCCTGATATGTCCTGCTTGGCTGTGGAGAGTCCGGCAGTATAGGACACGTCAGGTTATGTTGAGTTACACTACGTCCGGATAGGTTAGGTTAGGTCAGGTCAGGTCAGTATGCGTTTGACTTTTCTGCTGTTCACTGAAATGCGGTGATTCCTGTGCTCTTCTGTGCTGTAGTATATTCCGCT
>NW_017083660.1:0-298 GCF_001483705.2 Eufriesea mexicana
TAGAATCTAGCTGGAAAGATCAATTTTATTGACATTTTCGACTAATATTGTGGTGAGCTAGCTTTCTTGCATAAACATGAAGGAAAGATTCAATTGTCCAGCTATAGCAACTGCAATGCTGTAGAATCTGAATGGAAAATTCAATATTATTGACATTTTCGGCTAATATCGTGGTGAGTTCACTTTCTCGCAAATATAAGGAGGATAGATTCTGATGGCGTGCTGTAGGCATTGTAATGCAATAGAATCTTCGTGAAAAATTCAATTTTATTGTCATTTTCTACTAACATCGTGGTGA
>NW_017083661.1:0-298 GCF_001483705.2 Eufriesea mexicana
ATATAGTCTGGTACAGGTACAATGACAATCCGACACACGGGTGGAATAGAGTACGTAAATATGATAATAATATAAACGCAATTCGAAGTCTACTTTATATTATATCAAATTTAACCCTTTTTAACCCTCGTCGTGTTGGACGACGATATATCGTCGATCGTTATAATTGCGAAAAATGTCATCGATGATATATCTTTGCGTATGAGCCGCCTTATATTTCGCATTTCGAAAAAGCTCTATCTCCAAATAAATTTATAACACGTTATAAATGGTTTAATTTCATTCCAAACGAATTTAA
>NW_017083662.1:0-298 GCF_001483705.2 Eufriesea mexicana
GATAGCTCACCACGATATTAGTCGTAAAAGTCAATATAATTGAATTTTCTAGCCAGATTCTATGGCATTGCAGAGCCTATAGCACGACAAGAGTACCTTTCCTTCGTATTTATGCGAGAAAGGTAACTCACCACGATATTAGTTGAAAATGTCGATTAAATCCAAACTGCCAGGCACATTCCACATCAATGCAGTGGATAGCGCACGCCAAAAGGATCTTTCCTCCATACTTTTGCAATAAAATTGAACTTTCCAGCCAGATTCTGAGGCATTGCAATGGTTATAGCTTGACAATATA
>NW_017083663.1:0-298 GCF_001483705.2 Eufriesea mexicana
TGGGTATTTTCTGTAGAACTTATTTTCCTCCAAAGGAATTCGTAATCGAAATTGTGAGTTTTATTAGTTTTATTCTAAAGACTCGATTTTGGGCTAAAATAAAGTGTTGTATGAATGGCATATGCAAATGTTGGAAGATTTATTCTCAGATTAAAGGTTAGGTGTGTTAGTGGCGAATGAAATTTAATAACAATGAGAACAATTATTTATTGAATTACAAAGATTATGAAACACGAATATTGGGTTGAAATATAATTATTTTATCATTATCACATGCTCACACGTCTTCTCTCTATTA
>NW_017083664.1:0-298 GCF_001483705.2 Eufriesea mexicana
GCATAAAAGTCAATGACATCCAAACTTAATCAGACCTAACCTAACCTAACCTAACGTAGAATAACTAAACCTTGCGTACCGCGACCACTATCGCTGGCTTCCCTGGAGACAAGCAGAATGTGATACAGTGCAGTACAGCACAGAGGTCCATAGAATATTAGTGTTGTGCGCATAAGTTAGAGCGATACTGACATAACCAAACCAAACCTAACCTAGCCGAACGTAATCTGACTAAGCTTAACATGCAGAGAATACTATTGCTGGCCTCGCCAGAGCAAAGCAGAGCATACTAGAGCTA
>NW_017083665.1:0-298 GCF_001483705.2 Eufriesea mexicana
GATAGGGTAGCATAGACTTTTGTGCTATACACTGCTATTCGGAGGATTTCTGCACCCTAATGTGATATAATACTCTATGCTTTGCTCTCGGGAGGCCAGAAATGCTGCCCGCGGCTCGTTGAGTTTAGTTAGGTTATGTATTGCTGTGTTGCGCTTTCTTAGGTTAGGATAGGAATGTCTTTGTCTTTTCTGCTTTGCCATGCTGTTCGGTGCATTTCTGCGATCGTCGTGGTTCTACTATAACCTACTCGACTCTGGGGAGGCCAGCAATGGCGGTCGTTGCACGATAGGTCGTATT
>NW_017083666.1:0-298 GCF_001483705.2 Eufriesea mexicana
CTAATTTTTGCAGCTGTCTGTACATTCACTTTTAATGTCCCACAAATTTCGTATTTATTACTTTATATGTTCCCAATTTTCTGCATACCTGTCACTTACTATAAATGCAATATTATTCTCGAGATCTACTGGAAATCTAAGTCACATTTCATTTGTCAAAAGTTTGCAGATACAGACATCCCGATACTTTCTCAGACGACTGTTCGCAACCAGTTCGATACCTTTTCACAAATACAGTATTTAATAATATAATATTAATATAACAATATAACATCGAATATTAGAATTTATAATACGT
>NW_017083667.1:0-298 GCF_001483705.2 Eufriesea mexicana
AATTACCACTGTGTCATAAAAATTGTCTCCATACTTTCCAAGAATTTAATATTCACAGATTATACCTCCGACTGTCTGTTTGTTTGTCTGTCTGTGTGTTAGACTGTCTGTCTGCGTGTCTGTCTGCCTGCCTGCCTGCCTGTCTGTTTGTCTGCCTGCCTGTGTGTCTGTGTGTCTATTTGTCTGTCTGTGTATCTATTTGTCTGTCTGTGTATCTGCCTGTCTGTGTGCCTGTCTGTCTGTCTCTTTCTCACTCTCTCTCTTTCTGTCCTTCTTACTCTCTCTCTCTCTCTCTTCT
>NW_017083668.1:0-298 GCF_001483705.2 Eufriesea mexicana
CTTGTTACGTTTTGACGTTTATAATCTATAATTCTTTCTCTCTCTATGAAACTCATGTATTTTTATTTTTGTTTATACACTAATGGGTTCTACTATCCGTAAATTATTATTAAATACATAAATAAATAGATAAATAATACCGTGATCTCCATTTTTCCTATCAAAAATCCCTTCTTTCCAATTTTTCTTCTTTTGCCCCTCGGTTTTCAAATATGTTATAGGGTTTCCACGTTTCGAGAAACCTATACCGATTCGTAATAATGTCGAATCAACTATACCCTGATTTCCTCCTGGCGAA
>NW_017083669.1:0-298 GCF_001483705.2 Eufriesea mexicana
GGCTTGGATAGCTGTGACCTTCGCGGTGCACGCTGATATTCAGCGGATTTCTACGCTCTAGTGCGCTGTACTATAATCTGCTCGACACTGTGGAGGCCAGTAGCCGTGGTCGTGGCGCGTTACGTTCAGATAGGTTGTGGTAGGATATGTTGCGTTTGGATATGTTGGGATAGGGTAACTTCGGCTATTGTACTATGCATTGCGATTCTATGGATTTCTGCGCTCTAATCTCCTCTAATACGTTTCCATTAGCTCAGGGGAGGGCCGCAATTGTGGTCTCGGCGCATTAGGATTAGCT
>NW_017083670.1:0-298 GCF_001483705.2 Eufriesea mexicana
AATCTGCTTTGCACCGGGGGGGGGGGCAGCAATAGTTGTCGCGGCACCTTTTGCTTAGTGTCGGTAAGTCTGGTTCGGATATGTTAGTTGCGGTTGTGTTTCGGTATCCCTGACTTTTCTGCTGTACACCGCGATTCTATGGATTTCTGCGCTCTGCGCGCAACTAATATCCTCTGGTTGGCTCTGGACAGGCCTGCAACTGAGGTGGCGGCACGTTTGATTGAGCTTCGTTACGTCTGGCAATGTTACGTTTGGTTAGGTTAGGTTAGCCTCGGCTAGGCTTGGATAGCTTCGACTA
>NW_017083671.1:0-298 GCF_001483705.2 Eufriesea mexicana
ATAATTGTATAATAATTTGGAAAATAGCAAACAACCTTTGTTGCTGCACTTCTTTTTTTCTCGCCTTTGCTGTGAAATCGTATTTTGTTGCATAATAATTGTACAAGAATTGTATAATAATTGGGAAAATTGCAGACTGCTTTTATTCTTTTACTTCTTTTTTTCTAGCCTTTGCTGTGAAATCGTATTTTGTTGTATAATAATTGTATAATAATTTGGAAAATTATACATTGCCTTGTTCCTGCACTTCTTTTTTTCTCACTTTTGCTGTGAAATCGTATTTTATTGTATAAGAATT
>NW_017083672.1:0-298 GCF_001483705.2 Eufriesea mexicana
AACAAAATATTTTTTTTGATAAAAATTGCTTTTTATATAATAATTAAGGTTAATTATAATAGTTTCTATTATTTTTCCGAAAAAATATAGCTGCGCATTTTATTCCACACTTTTAACATAATACAAGAAAATTCTTCAGCACTGAAACAGTTAAAGAGATGTTGTGTCATAAATACTCCTACGTCTCGAATGTGTGAAATGTTCTTTATTATGATAGACAAAGAGAGATATATTGAAATTGAGTGAGACAGTGTGGTATTGAGTGAATAAGTTCTCAAGTCTATTGTTCTAATCATAT
>NW_017083673.1:0-298 GCF_001483705.2 Eufriesea mexicana
AGTAGAGCGCAGAAATACGCGGACCACCGTGCACAATGCAAAAGTTTGGACTATCGTATCCTACCCTCTCCAGACGTGACAAATCGAAGCGTAGCGTAGCTGCACCTAACGTGCCGAGACCACAATTGATGGCCTCCCAGGATCCAAGTAGAATATACTAGAGCACCGCCGAGCGCAGGAATCTACCGCGTTGCAGTGAATAGCTCAAAAGCCGTAGATATTCTAAACTAACCAAGCGTAGCAGAACATAACAGAACGTAGCATAACACAATATGACGTTCTGCGACCACAGCTCCCG
>NW_017083674.1:0-298 GCF_001483705.2 Eufriesea mexicana
GCATAGGTAAGAAGGAGAGATTCTACTGGCCTGCTACAGACATTGCAATGCTACGGAATCGTAATGGAAAATTCAATATTATTGTCATTTTCAACTTATATCGTGGTGAGATAACTTCCGTGCATAAGTAAGGAGGAAAGATACTTTTGGAGTGTTATAGATATTGCAATGTCGCAGAATATGGCTGGAAAGCTCACTTTTATTGACATTTTTGACAAATATCGAGGAAGGCCATCTTTCTTACATAAACAAGGAGGATAGAATCTATTGGCTTGCTATAGCCTTCGCAATGCTACAG
>NW_017083675.1:0-298 GCF_001483705.2 Eufriesea mexicana
CATACATCCATACACACCATCATACATACATTCATACTTGCTTCCATACATCCATACTTGGATACATCCACACATACATCCAAACATACATCCATACAAACACCCATACACACAACCTTCCATGCATCCATCCACACACCCATACATTCATGCATCCACACACCCATACATCCATAAGTCCATCCACCCATACACTCATCCATACATACATACATCCTCACATACATACATACATCCATACATACACCCATACATTCATCCATACATACATCCATAGGTACATCCAAATATACATCCA
>NW_017083676.1:0-298 GCF_001483705.2 Eufriesea mexicana
GTTAGTGTTAGTCATGGGTAGCTTTGACTTTTCTGATATACACTGCGATTTTATGCATTTCTGCATTATACTCTCCACTAACTTGTTCCGCTTGGCTCTGGGGGATCAGCAATAGTGCACATGTCACGTTAGGCTGTGTTAGGTTACGCTTGGTTATGATACGATTGGCTAGGGTAGGAGTGGATAGCTTTCGCTTTAGTGCTATATTCTGCAATAAGATGGGTTTCTGCGCCATACAGTGTTCTAATATCTTCTGCTTGGCTCTGGGAATGCCAGCAATCGTGGTCGCGGCATGTTA
>NW_017083677.1:0-298 GCF_001483705.2 Eufriesea mexicana
CAGGTTATTGATTTTGAATTGGCCTATTCCCAGGCAAGTAGATGGCATTACTTGAGATTGGATAGTAGGCGTTAGGCGATCTATTCACGAAGCTATAACAGATTATAGGTTTTGAATGGACTTTTTCCCTGGCAAGTATCTGGAGGTACATGCCATTGTATTGCAGGCGATAGGCGATCTGATCACAAAGCTATGGCAGCTTATAGGTATTGAATAGACTTATCCTCTGGCAAGAAGATGACTGTACTTGCCATTGGATTGAAGGCGTTAGGCCATCTATTCACCATGCTATAACAGG
>NW_017083678.1:0-298 GCF_001483705.2 Eufriesea mexicana
GTTTGATTTGGTTATGTTAGGCTATGTTTTGTCAGTATGGCTTTGACTTTCGTGCCATACACTATTATCTTGGGGACTCCGTGATCTACGGAGCCCTACGGTGGTCTGCTTGGCTCTGTGGAGTCCGCAGGCAGTGTTCGCGGCACGCTCTGTTTATTAACGCTAAGTATTGTTATGTTACGTTAGGTCAGGCTCCTGTCAGTTTTGACAGGGTAGCTTGAGCCTCTGTGCCGTACACTGCTATTCGGTGGGCTTCTGCCCTCTACTGTGCCCTAGTATTATCTGCTTGGATCTGGGG
>NW_017083679.1:0-298 GCF_001483705.2 Eufriesea mexicana
TACATATATCCATGCATACATCGATACATACATCTATACATACATCCATTCATACATCCATACTAACACCCATACATACATCCATACATCCAACCATCCATAAATTCATCCATACACCCATCCACCCATCCACGCATCCGTTCATCCACCCATCCATTCATCCATTCTTCCTTCCATCCACCCAATCATTCATCCACACACACATCCATAGATCCATACATCCATACTTCCATACATCCACCCATCCGTACATCCGTCCAACCATACATCCATACATTCATACATCCATACATCCATA
>NW_017083680.1:0-298 GCF_001483705.2 Eufriesea mexicana
TATTTTATTTTATTTTTATTTGAAATTCTTCGATTCTTTGGATCATATTTCGGTAGAATGATATTCAAAGTTTGATGAAATTTGACTTGGTTAAGTTTTTCGTTTACGTTGAATCTCTTCCTTTAGTTGGTGGAGTGCTGATCATGCAGTTAAAGTGGATAATCGCACTATCTTCATAAAATTAGAATAATTGGAATAACTTTTGGGATGTTTTTGTTTAATTTCGGCCCTTTGTGTCCCAAAATAGGTAGTTTCCACGATGAGGTTGAAGCTTCATTGAGAAAGTTATTTTCTTTTA
>NW_017083681.1:0-298 GCF_001483705.2 Eufriesea mexicana
TCGCGTCGATCGTCGACCGACCATGCCGGAATCCGAACTGGCTGACGCTGAAATCGGGACCCATGTCCGTTAAATGCTCCCGGAGGTGGGCGGCTAGAACGCGCTCGAAAAGCTTGCCCGCCTCGTCGAGCAGGCTTATCGGCCTATATGCCTTCGGAGAGTTCGGTGGCTTCTCTAGTTTCGGGATCAGCACGACACTCGCTCTCTTCCAACATGCCGGGAAGCGACCGGACCGAAGGCAGCTGTCGTACAGCCGTCGCACACCGTCACCCCACGCTTCCAGGCCCAGTGCAAAGGC
>NW_017083682.1:0-298 GCF_001483705.2 Eufriesea mexicana
TCCCCAGAGTCGAGCAGAGTGTAGTAGAGCAATGTAGATCGCAAAAATCCACCGAATAGCAGCCTATAGCACAAAAGTCAAAGAAATCCTGACCAAACGTTCCTAACCTAACCCAACGAAACAAAACGTAACTCAACCTAACGTGCCAAGACCACAGTTGCGGGCCATCCAGGAGCCAAGCAGAACATATTACAGCAAAGTAGAGCGCACAGGTCCACCGAATAGCAGACTACATCACAAAAGTCTATAAGAGACTATACAAACATAACACGACGAGACCGCTACTGCTGACTTTCAA
>NW_017083683.1:0-298 GCF_001483705.2 Eufriesea mexicana
TTTAATACCTTATTCTTTCTAATTTATTTCTTCTTTTCTAGGTACAACACATTTAAAATAATGGCTGATTTTACACTAGAGTTTGAACAACGTAATAAAAAAATAAGTCTTTTGCATAAACGTAATAATAATAAACGTGAGAAAAAAATAAAAACTGTTTTTATAATCACGCAAAGTGTGTACACATTTTATATACAGGACACCTTGTATACATATATACCAATCCACTGGCCAGTTACTTCGACAAAATTATAACATTGAGAAAGAAAGTAATCATTTCTCCGATATTAAATATTAA
>NW_017083684.1:0-298 GCF_001483705.2 Eufriesea mexicana
CAGAGTATATCACGAAAGACGAGGCTATCCTATCCCAACGTAAGCAAACCAAACATAACCAAATGTAACGATTTGCAACCTAACGTGGAGAGACCTCTGCTGCTGGCCTACACAAATCCAAGCAGAATATACTAGACTGCAGTAGTGCTCTTATTTCTGCCTCATTACATTGTGTAGCACAACAGTCAATGGAGACCAAACCGTACCTGGACAATTCTAGACTAGCCAAACGTAACCTAACTCAATATAACTTGCCGAGACCAGTATTTCTCTCCTCCCCGGAGCCAAGCAGAACATA
>NW_017083685.1:0-298 GCF_001483705.2 Eufriesea mexicana
CCGCAGTATTTTTGTAATAATATATATAACTGTGGAAATTATAACATAATCCAAAAATATTTTCCTTGCATTCGCAATAGAAATTAAAAATTAACGAATAATATATTATTCCAATTATACGTCATAATATTTTTGTAATAAAAATATATAACTGGGGAAATTATAATATTACCGGAAAAATAATTTCTTCACGTCCCTACTGAAAATTAAAAATTATCGAATTATATACTATCCCAAATATACGGCCCTATATTTCTATAATAAAAATATATAACTGCGAAAATTACAATATTACCCG
>NW_017083686.1:0-298 GCF_001483705.2 Eufriesea mexicana
GGGAAGGCCAGCAATAATGGCCTCGGCACGATATGTCCAGTCAGGTTACGTTCGGTTAGGTTGTGTTAGGCTTTGCTTGGTTATGATATGATTGGTTCTTTAGGAGAGGACAGCTTTGACTTTAGTGCTATAGCCTGCCATTAGGTAGATTCCTGCGCCCTGCAGCGCTATAATATTTTCAGCTTGGCCCTGGGAAGGACAACAATTGTGATCTCAGCACGTTATGTTCAGTCAGGTTACGTTCGGTTAGGTTGAGTTCGGATATGTTTGGTAAGAATAGCTTTAACCTTTGTGCTTT
>NW_017083687.1:0-298 GCF_001483705.2 Eufriesea mexicana
CTTCAATCGTAGTGAGCACTCTTTTCTGTGTAAATAAGTGGAAAGGATACCATTGGTTTGCCATAGGCATTGCATTGCAATATAATCTGACAGTAATGTACCATTTTATTGATGTTTTCGATTAATATCGCGGTGAGCAGGCTTTTCTGCGTAAATATGGAGGAAAGATACTATTCATTTGCTATAACGATTGCATTGCAATAGAATCCGACTGAAAAGTTCTATTCCATTAACATTTTCGACATATATCGTGGTGATCATGCTTTTCTGCATAAATAGGGAGGAAAGATCCTATTGG
>NW_017083688.1:0-298 GCF_001483705.2 Eufriesea mexicana
AGTTTCTGAAATTCTTCCATATGACAATACCGTAACTAGCATATCCACCAATATATAACACTGTAGCCGTTGGATTCATATGTTCAGTGACGATTAAAACCTTATAACAATTCCAGAAAGACAAATCATTGATACACTGACCCTCGGGACATTAACAATTGACTGTACAATACAGAGGCAGCCATCATCATATTATTGTTGCCGTTGAACACATTTGTTCACTGGCAATGTCAGTTCTAAGCAATTCTAGCATAATCAATGCATACTACGCTTATGGCTAGAGATAATTGCAATTGAG
>NW_017083689.1:0-298 GCF_001483705.2 Eufriesea mexicana
CAATACATGCATGCATAACTCCATACCTCCATCCATCCATACATCCATCCATCCATACGTCCATCCTTCCATTCACCCACCGTTCCACACATCCATTATTCCGTACATACATATACACATCCATGCATACGTCCATACATACATCCCCACATTCATCCATAAATACATCCATACATACATCCATCCATGCATACACCCATACATACATTCATACATCCATCCATCCATACATGTATTCATACATACATCCATACACGCATCCATACATACATCCATACATCCATTCATACCTCCATCC
>NW_017083690.1:0-298 GCF_001483705.2 Eufriesea mexicana
ATCACGGGCCTGGCTCGTGGTACATCGGCCAGGCCAGATATAAACACCACGTGTGACTCCCACGGTTTGTCGATGTTCTCCACTTCAATTATTAACATTTATTGTTCGTTGTTTAATTTAATATATCATTTATTCGTTTCAATTTTTCTCTTATATTTTTGCCATTTCTTAAGTTAACTTTTTCCGAATTATATTTTTCTAATAGATACGACATCCCACGTAAGTCGTATGCAATTGGTACAACTTAGGACAGATTTGCCGAGCCGTGGAATGGTTCGAAAGCTCGGCAGTTCAGTTT
>NW_017083691.1:0-298 GCF_001483705.2 Eufriesea mexicana
CTGTTCTAAATATTGTAACTTTATCATTAAATAGTAAAATAATGTAATTAAATCTTTTCTAAACCCTTATTTTCATTTTTCTTCGAACTAAATAATGTTTTTAGACAGAATTGTTATTTTTCAATTATTATATACAAATTTTTGACAGTATCGAATATTCTTTCACTTTTCTCTTTGAAATTTCCTATGCTCGAAATATTGGTCCCATACAATTGCTTTTTACACGAAAATCGAAGCTTTGTCAAGAAACTGACATTATTGTTATCATTTATTCATCGTATGAAGTCGAATAAAAATT
>NW_017083692.1:0-298 GCF_001483705.2 Eufriesea mexicana
TGGTGGAGACGGTTTCCTCCACTATTGATTACTTTTTGGGGGAACATTTCCTTCCTCCAAGGTCGCCGATTCGCGGACCAAGGGAACGCCCCTGGTGAAAACAGCCAATTACATTTGACGAGCACCCAATTTTTTCAAAGATCGATCTTAGGAGGATCGAGGAACTCACTTCCTTTCGACATTTCAGAGACAACAGTTCTCTTGAAACAATTCCAGTACTCAGAGACACCAGTTTTCTTCGAGCCACAGAGACGTCAGTTTTCTCAAAATCAACGAGACGCCACGTTTGTTTCGAAAC
>NW_017083693.1:0-298 GCF_001483705.2 Eufriesea mexicana
TAGGCCTATTCTCTGGCAAGTAGATGGCTGTACTTTTCATTGGATTGAAGGCGTTAGGCGATCCAATAGCCAAGCTGTGACAGCTTATGAACTTTGAATAGACTTATTCTCTGGCAATTAGATGCCTGCACTTGCCATTGGATTGAAGGGGTGAAGCGATCTATTCACTAAGCTATAACAGACTATTGGTTTTTTGTAGACGTATTCTCTGGCAAGGGGATGGCTGTACTGGCCATTGGATTGAAGGCGTAAGGCGATCTATTCACCATGCTATAACAGGTCATAGATTTTGAATAGA
>NW_017083694.1:0-298 GCF_001483705.2 Eufriesea mexicana
GTAACTGAACCTAAGGTACCGCTGCCACTATTGCTGGCTTACCCAGAGACAAGCAGAATATGACTGAACACAGTAGAGCACGGAAGTCCATAGAACATCAGTTTTGGACGCATATGACAGAGCTATCACGACCTAACCCTACGAAACCTAACCTATCCAAGCGTAACCAGTCCCAACCTAACGGGCCGCGAACAGTTTAGCTTGCCTCCACAGAAGCAACCAGATCATAATAGTGGAGCGCAGCGTGCAGGTGTCCACAATATCGCAAGTGTATAGCAGAAAAGTCGAAGCTACCCAA
>NW_017083695.1:0-298 GCF_001483705.2 Eufriesea mexicana
ATTAGCGTAAATTCACAATGGCACATGTATTCATAATTCCTTTGCGCGAACCTGCACTATACATCATAGTCTCTGCCACACACGTGTGGCGAAACTACGTGCTTCGTAGGACTCTCTGAATTTGGACCTTATACAGTGAACGTGTTAAACGGTCTCAACAATCCATTTAACGTCTTCGATGCATATACACGAAACAATCAGCTAACACTAAATTTAACATAATTATCAACATGTGTCCAACACTATATATCGCGGCAACGATATCTCTGCCCTCAATTCATGTTCTTAAACTAATTAG
>NW_017083696.1:0-298 GCF_001483705.2 Eufriesea mexicana
TCTACCGAAAAACAGATCATAGCACGAAAGTCAAAGCTACCATAACCGAAATTAACCTAAGCTAAACTATCCAAACGTAACCTAACTCAGCCTAAGGCGCCGAGACCAATATTGCTGGGCTTTTCGCAGCCAAGCAGAAAATATTCGAACACGGTAGAACGCAGGAATCCGACTCATTGCACTGTATAACACAGAAGTCAAAGCTATCCCATCCTAACAGGACCAACCGTAACATAACCAGACGTAACCTATCTCAACATAAAGCACCTCGACCATTACTTCTGGCCTCCCCAGGGCC
>NW_017083697.1:0-298 GCF_001483705.2 Eufriesea mexicana
AATCCTAATTACGTTATCAATAATGCACATTACATTTATCTTGAGTTACATAGGATGATAGTTATATAGTTCTAGTGTTGAAAAGGCCCTAGTGTCAAAATGGCTTGGTTCATACATTTTCCTTCCCCAACTGGAGAAGATATGCAATCCCTTTTGCAAAATTAATATTGATCTCTTATTCTAAATAAAAAGATCCTAATTACGTTATTAATAACGTACATTCTATTTATTTTCGCGTCACGTGACTTGGTAATTCTATAGTTCCAGTGTCAAGAAAATCGAAGTGAAATTGACAATG
>NW_017083698.1:0-298 GCF_001483705.2 Eufriesea mexicana
AATAACAGTATACAGCACAAAAGTTAAAGATATCCTAACCAAACTAAGCCTAACCCAACCTAATGGAGCGTAACATGACTCAACATGACGTGCCGAGGCCACTAATTCTGACCATCCTAGAGACAAGCTGAAAACATTAGAGCGCGTTAGGGCGCAAAAATCCACCAAATATCAGACTATAGCACTAAGGTCAAAGCTATCCTATCCTAACCTAACCAAGCACAACCTAACAAAACGTAGCATAACTCAAACTAACGTGCCCAGACCACAATTGCTATCCGCTCCAGCGCCAAGAAGA
>NW_017083699.1:0-298 GCF_001483705.2 Eufriesea mexicana
GCAAAGCAGAAAAGTAGAAGATACCCTAACCCTCACAGAGCTAACCCAACTTAACCAGGCGTAATCAGTCCAAACCCAACGTGCCTAGCCAAATATTGCTGTGCTCCCCATCGTCAAGCAGGGCATATTAGGCGAAGTAGAGCGCTGAGGGTTATAGAATGGACGTGTATAGCACGAAATTCGGAAACATCCTAACCTAACCGCGGCAAACCTAACATAAAGAAGCGTTAAGTATTCCAACCTAACGCCCCGCGGCCACCATTTCTGGATTTCGCAGAGCAAACCAGGGAATAGTAGA
>NW_017083700.1:0-298 GCF_001483705.2 Eufriesea mexicana
CTGGGGGGGGGGGGAAGTAATAGCGTTCCCGGCACGTTAGGTTGAGATATGTTACGCTTGGTTTTGTTACGATTCGATAGGTTTATAGAGGATATCTTTGCCTTTTGTGCTATACGCTGCTATTCGGTCGATTTCAGCGTTCTACATTGCTCTGCTGCAGACTGCTTAGCTCCCGCGAGGAGAACAATAGTCTCCGTGGCACGTCGTGTTGCCTCATGTTACGTGTGGTTATTATAGGTTAGGATAAGTTTGGCTGGGATAGCTTTGAATTTTGCTCTGTACACTGCTATTCGGCGGA
>NW_017083701.1:0-298 GCF_001483705.2 Eufriesea mexicana
AGTCGAAGCTACCCTTACCGAAATTAACCCAACCTAAACTAGCCACAAGTAACGTGACACAACCAAACGTGCCAAGATCAATATTGCTGGCATTCCCATGGCGGGGCATACTATAGCAGCGCGCAGTACAGCGCAGATATACTCATAATAGCAGTGTATAACACGAAAGTCTAAGGTAACCTGACGGAGATTGGCCTAACGTAAATTAACCAAACAAACCTAACTCTACCTAACGTGCAGAGACTACGCTAGCTGGACCCCACAGGCACAAGCAGAAAATATTAGAGCAGAGTAGAGC
>NW_017083702.1:0-298 GCF_001483705.2 Eufriesea mexicana
ATGGATGGATCGATGTATGGATGGATGGATGTATGATCGTATGGATGTATGTATGGATGGATGATTGAATGTATGGATGTATTTGAGTTATGTACGTATGTATGCATGGATGTACGTATGAATGGATGTCCGGATGCATGGATGTACGGATGTGTGGGTGGATGAATGGATGTGTGGATGGACGGAAGAACGGACGTATGTATGGATGTTTGTTTGGATAAATGTATGGATGTACGGATGGATGGATGTAAGAATGTATGTATGGATGTATGTATGGATGAATGTATAGGTGTATGTA
>NW_017083703.1:0-298 GCF_001483705.2 Eufriesea mexicana
GATCTTCAAGTGTACAGAGTATATGAGAATTATTGGTAATTTTATATGCGACGATAGAATCGGTGAGGACCTGTTAAAAATCCGGTATAAGTATAAGTCTACTTAAAAATGATCTTCCATTGCGAAATGCATCGAACGAAATGCCGGTAATTAGCGTGAATTACATGTAACGTCAAATTTGCTGATGACTCGATGCATGTATTGAGTAGAATTAAAAATACAGGAAAAATATATAAAAGTTTATAAAAGTATATAAAAGGCGGAGAAGACAATCGATGCATCTTCGTTAAGTAAATCA
>NW_017083704.1:0-298 GCF_001483705.2 Eufriesea mexicana
AGATCGCCTAACGCCTTCAACACAATGGCAAGTACAACCATCTACTTGCCAGAAAATTTGTCTGTTCAAAATCTATAACCTGTTATAGCTTGGTGAATAGATCGCCTAACGCCTTCAGTCCGATGGCAAGTCTTAGCCATTTACTTGCCAGAGAATAGGTCTATCCATAGTCCATAACCTGTTATTAGATTTGTTAATAGGTCGCATGACGCCTTCAACCAATGGCAAGTACAGGCATCTACTTGCCAGAGAATAGGTCTATTGAAAATCTATAACCTGTTATAGCTTGGTGGATAGA
>NW_017083705.1:0-298 GCF_001483705.2 Eufriesea mexicana
ACTTGGTTAACTTATTATGCGAGAGGGTACCAAGTTCTTAAATTAATAATGGTACTATTAATTTAATATTAATAATTATATTATTCGAACTAAGTCGACGATTAATTATATACAGTATTGAATTCTCAACTACATATATTGATTACAGACCTAATATTTTTTATACGTTTGGAACCCTTCGTCTACGCTGTACCGTATTTGCAGTAATGAAAGGTTTGGCTCTAACGTGTTTAAGCCGCGTTTCCGCGACTCCTGGCGAAACAGGTTACATTAGGCATATTTCCATAATACCTAATCT
>NW_017083706.1:0-298 GCF_001483705.2 Eufriesea mexicana
ATTGACATTTTCGACTGATATCGTGGTGAGCTAACTTTCCTGCATAGAGAAGGGGGAAAGATTATTTTGGCAAGCTGTTGCCATTGCAGTGCTATAGAATCTGGCCAGGAAATTCAATTTTATTTACATTTTCGAACAATATTGTGGTTCGCTACTTTTCTTGCATAAATTAGGAGGAAAGATTATATTCGCAAGCTATAACCATTGCAATGCTATAGAATCTGGCAGGAAAATGCAATTTTATGAACATTTTGGAATAATATCGTGGTTAGCTATCTTTCATGCGTAAATTAGGCGG
>NW_017083707.1:0-298 GCF_001483705.2 Eufriesea mexicana
GAGAAATAGAGATATAAGCCAAAGATATTTGCGTCAAATCAAATTATTTGAGAGTAAAATACTGCAGAAGTGTGTGTTCATTTACAGTTTTGAGATGAGAGAAAGAAACATTACTGTAAAGACGATGAGAATGTAAACATGTGTGTAAATATTTACATATATCACACAAGACAAGAATTTAATCGAGAAACATTAGTTGTTGGTTAAAGATGAATCAGAAATTTTAAGAAAAAATGTGTAACCAGAATTTTGAACCAATAAATTCTACTTCAGAATTCACTAGCTTACAATTTATACA
>NW_017083708.1:0-298 GCF_001483705.2 Eufriesea mexicana
ATTATTTCCTAAATTACATTTCGTTTTAAAAAATGGTGCAAGTGAAATTTGCACCTGTTCCGAGAGGGACATTTTATGGGGGTTATAAATTTTTGCTTTTAATATTTTTCTTTCTTTTTTTCGTGGGATTAAAGGATTTCAGAATGAATTCATAGGGACGTATTGTATATATGTTTGAAGGCACTTGTTACTATTTATTTTTTATTTAATTTTAATTTTGGAATTCATAAATACGGTGTATTTTCTTGGAATATATATTGCAAGCTGGTTCACGAAAATGTTGAGAATTTTTATTGCC
>NW_017083709.1:0-298 GCF_001483705.2 Eufriesea mexicana
TGGATGGACATATGGATGTATGTATGTATGTAAGTATGTATGTATGTACGTATGTATGGATGTGTGAATGTATGGACGTATTTGAGTTATGTATGTATGTATGTATGCATGTATGCATGTACGGATGTACGCATGTATGGATGTACGTTTGCATGGATGTATGGGTGTGTTGGTGGTTGAATGGATGTGTGGATGCACGGAAGAACGGATCTAGTTATGGATGTTTGTATGGATTTATGTTTGGATGTGTGCATGGATGTACGTATGGATGTTTGAATGGATGTATGTATGGATGTAT
>NW_017083710.1:0-298 GCF_001483705.2 Eufriesea mexicana
TAGCAAACCAACAGAATTTCTACTCCTTATTTATGTAAAATACTGCTCGCATAGATATTAGTCTATAATGTCAGTATAATTGAACTTTTTAGGCAAATTCTATTGAATTGCATTGGTTATAGCAAACCAATAATCCTTTCCCTCCTTATTTGCGTAAAATAATCACCTCAGCACGATATTTGCCGAAGAGTTGAATATGATTAAACTTTCATGTCAAATTCTTTTGAAATGCAATGGCTATTGCAAACCAATTTAGTTATACACACTTGTTCACGTAAAAAAGATAGCTCACGATAAT
>NW_017083711.1:0-298 GCF_001483705.2 Eufriesea mexicana
CGCTCTACATTGCTCTACAATACCCTGCTCGACTCTGGGGATGTCAGCAATAGTGGTCGCTGCACGATTGGCTATGCTAGGTTACGTTTGGTTTAGTTACTATTGGTTAGGTTAGGAGAGGATAGCTTTGACTTTCGTGCTAATTACTGCTAATCGGTGGATTTCTGCACTCGACTGCGGTCTGGTATATTCAGCTTGACTCTGGGAAGGACAGCCATAGTGGACTCGTCTTCTTATGCTTTGTCAAGCTACGTTCGTTTGGGTTAGGTTTGTCTGACTAGGCTAGGTTGTCTCTGAC
>NW_017083712.1:0-298 GCF_001483705.2 Eufriesea mexicana
AGTTATCTTCCATGCATAAATAAGGAGGAAAGATTCTATTGGCGTACTATAGCCATTGGACTTGTATAGAATCTTGCTGGAAAATTCAATTTTGATGACATTTTCGACTAATATCATGGTGAGCTACCTTCCTTCGGAAGTAAGGAGGAAAGATGGTTTTTGAGTGCGATAGATATTACAATGGAATAGAATGAGGCTGGAAAACACAATTTTGTTCACATTTTCGACAAATATAGCGGTGAGCTAACTTCCTTGCTTAAGTAAGGAGGAAAGAAGCTTTTTGAGTGCTATAGCCATT
>NW_017083713.1:0-298 GCF_001483705.2 Eufriesea mexicana
CTGCTCAACTACTGGGAGGCTAGCTATGGTGGTCGTGGCACGTTAGGGTCACTTAGGTTATGCTTTGTTAGGCTGGGTTAGGTTGAGTATAATAAGGTTAATATCGACTTTTGTGCTATACGCTGCTATTCGGTGGATTTCAGCGCTCTACCGCGCTATAGTACTCTCTGCCTGGCTATGGGGATGACAGCATGTAGGCGTCTCTGCACTTTCGGTTCAGTTTTGCTACGTTCGGTTATGTTAGGTTAGCTTGCGTTAGGCATGGGAGGCTTTGACTTTTGTGCTATACACTGCTATA
>NW_017083714.1:0-298 GCF_001483705.2 Eufriesea mexicana
CAACCCGACCTAACGTGCGTACACCACCGTGGATGACTTCCACAGAGGCAACCAGAATATACTGAGAGAAGAGCTCAGAAATCCACCGCATTTCAGTGTACAGCGCAAAAGTCAAAGATACCCTATGCTAGCCTAAACAAGCGTATCATAACCAAGCGCAACGTAATCGAACATAACGTGCCTGGCCCAATGTTCCTGACATCCACAGTGCCAAGCAGAACATGCCAGAGCAGAATAGAATGCAGAAATCCAACGAAAAGCAGTGTGTACCACGAAAGTCATAGCTATGCGAACAAAA
>NW_017083715.1:0-298 GCF_001483705.2 Eufriesea mexicana
AACGAATAGCTGTTTACAGCGCAAAAGTCAAAGCTATGTTAACCAAACCAGGCATAAGCGAACTTAACCAAACGTAGAATAACCGAACGTAACGTGCAGAGACCACTACTGCTGGCCTTCCCAGAGCCAAGCTAAACATATTAGAGTACAGCAGAGCGCAGAAATCCACCGAACAGCAGAGTGTAACGCAAAAGCCAAAGTCATCCCTACAAAACGTAGCCTAACCTAACATAACTAAATGTAACCTAACCCAACCTATCGTGCCACGACCGCTATTGCCGACCCCGCAGGGTCGTGC
>NW_017083716.1:0-298 GCF_001483705.2 Eufriesea mexicana
CTAACTATTTTGTATTTTGCAATAGTGGGTGTCATTTATGATAATAAATCGTAAAATATAGTGCGAGGGTCATATGTGTTTAGGAGCCTTATGTAATGTAATATACTGAATTAAAATGATTGGTATTCGAATGAGAAAATTTTCAAATTCGAGAATATTTGCTTTTTTTTTGATTAACTATCTTTTATTTTGCAAGGGTAGGTGTCATTCGTGACAGTAAATAGTAAAATATAGCACGAGGGTCATGTGTGTTTAGCACCTTTATGTAATATAGAATACTGAATTAAAATGATTGGTA
>NW_017083717.1:0-298 GCF_001483705.2 Eufriesea mexicana
TGCTATAGAATCTGTCTGGAAAATTGAATTTTATTGCCATTTTCAACTAATATCGCGGTGACCCAACTTTCTTGCATAAATAATGAGGAAAGACTCTATTGGCAGGCTATAGCCGTTGCAATGCTATTGAGCATGGCTGGAAAATTCAATTTTTTTGACTTTATCGACTACTATCGTGGCGACCTAGCTTTCTTTTGTATCTAAGGAGGAAAGATTCTACTGTCGTGCTGTAGCCATTGCATTGCTATAGTATCTGTCTGGAAAATTCAATTTTACTGACGTTTTCGACTAATATCGT
>NW_017083718.1:0-298 GCF_001483705.2 Eufriesea mexicana
AGCCTGAATTAGGTTGTGTATGATTATGTTACGCTTGGTTAGGTTACGAGAGGGTAGCTTGGACTTTTATGCCATACACTTCTACACTGTGCTGTACTCCGCTCGACTCTGAGGAGGCCAACAATTGTGATCGTGTCGCGCTAAGTTGCGTTATGTTACGCTTGGCTTGGTTAGGTTAAGATACGTTTGGCTATGATGGCCATGAACTTTGTAATGTACACTGCTATTCGGTGGATTCCTGCTACCTACTGTGCTATAGCATATTCTGCTTGGCTCTGGGCAAGCAAGCAACAGTGGT
>NW_017083719.1:0-298 GCF_001483705.2 Eufriesea mexicana
CTTTCTTGTTTCTTTACTCGACATAATATGCGTTTCCTCTTCTCACTGCTTTCATTTGAACCATTATATTAATTTCATTCTTTCTTGTGTGCCTAGGCCATCTCCATTTTTTGAATCTTCATTTGACCATCAAAGATTTCTATCTTGTATGTTATACCGTTAGCCTACCTAGAATCCAATAGCCATATCATATCATATTTGTATTGCTGCTTCAATTTTTTCTCCCTATAAAATATAACTCTTGGCATCTCATGGCTCCATGTTGGTAATATTCCACGAGTTCAATATTTTTCTACTG
>NW_017083720.1:0-298 GCF_001483705.2 Eufriesea mexicana
TAATGAATATATAATTTTATTATGAGACAAATGTATAAATTATAAATAATATACGTTATTATATAATTTTAGTTTATATAACAATTTTCTCACAAAACAAAGAAAATTTTAAAAAAATTTTAATGTATAAATGGATTGTATGTCATTTTGTTTTGCAAATATCTTTGCATCTACTGACGATATAGGTTAGGTTATGTATGAATCCTTTTCACGTATAATGCTTCGAAGAAAAATTTGATACCATGGGTTTTGTTCAAAAAGAAATAATATATAGATATTATTATTTATGTCATTATAT
>NW_017083721.1:0-298 GCF_001483705.2 Eufriesea mexicana
TTTCGAAGATTTCCTCCACGTAAAAAAAAGGGGAAAAAAGCTTAGTATAGAATAGCATAGATAGTATAGTATAGCATATATAGCTTAGTATAATATAGTATAGTACAGTATAGTATAGTACAGTATAGTATAGTACAGTATAGTATAGTATAGTGCAGTATAGTATAGTACAGTATAGTATAGTATAGCGCAGTATAGTATAGTACAGTATAGTATATATAATATAGTATAGTGCAGTATAGTATAGTACAGTATAGTATATATAGTATATTATATTATGCATTATATAATATATAGT
>NW_017083722.1:0-298 GCF_001483705.2 Eufriesea mexicana
TTATGGTGGTGAGCAAACTTACTTCCATACATCAGGAGGAAAGATTCTTTTGGCATACTATAGGCATTGCAGTGCTATAGAATCTCGCTGGAAAATTCAATTTTATTGACGTTTTCGACTAATATCGTGGTGAGCCAGCTTCCATGCATAAGTAAGGAGGGAAGATCCTTTTGGCGTGCTATACCCATTGCAGTGGTGCAGAATCGGGCTGGAAAGTCCAACTTTATTGACATTATCGTCTTATATCGTGGTGAGCTAGCTTCCTGGCATAAGTATGGAGGAAAGATCCTTTTTGCGT
>NW_017083723.1:0-298 GCF_001483705.2 Eufriesea mexicana
ATTTTCGACTAACATCGTGGTGAGCTAACTTTATTGCATAAAAAAGGAGGAAAGAATCAATTGACGTGCTATAGCCGTCGCAATGCTATAGAATTTGGCTGGAAAGTGCAATTTTGTTGGCATTTTCAACTAATATCGTGGTTTGCAAACTTCCTTGCGTAAGTAATGAGGAAAGATGCTTTTTGAGTGCTATAGCCATTGCAGTGATATAGTTTGTCGCTGGAAAATACAATTTTGTTGACATTTTCGACTAATATCGTTGTGAGCAAACTTGCGTGCATAAACAAGGGGGAAGGAT
>NW_017083724.1:0-298 GCF_001483705.2 Eufriesea mexicana
AGTATATATAAAATTGTTTATATATGCGACTCGTGGTGTGGGGGCTCAATTTAAACAGGTACGATTCAATTGGTATAAAAAAGAGAGAGAGAGAGAGATAGATAGAGAAAGTGTGAAGCTGCTCTGTGATTTCAGTTGAACCTTTTACGTTCGTCCTCGATGCTCAGCGAGGAATCGACTCGTGCTGTACGATCGATATGCGCGAGCAGAAATAACTGATTAAAATACAGCGAATATAATACTATTCCTGTTTAATTAATTAAATAAATAATTAAATAAAAATAATATTGAAATTTCA
>NW_017083725.1:0-298 GCF_001483705.2 Eufriesea mexicana
CCAAGCAGAAAATATTAAAGAAGAGTAGAGCGCAGAAGTCCAAAGAATAGCAATGTATAGCAGGCAGGTCAAAAATATCCAAACCCAACCCAGACAAGCCCAACCTAACCTAACTGAACCTAACTTGCCGTGACCACTATAGCTGGCATCCCTGAGCCAGGCAGGTCATATTGCACGGTAGAGCGCAGAAATCCGCCGTATAGCATTTTATAGCATAGAAGTCGGATCTAGCCATCCCCAACCTAACCAAACGAAACCTAACCCAACCTAACGTGCCGGGACCACTATTGCTGGCACC
>NW_017083726.1:0-298 GCF_001483705.2 Eufriesea mexicana
AACTGCATAATCCAAACCCTCGAAAACCCTAGTCATCCTCATCAACCTCATCAAAGACATCAGGAAAGACACCGGTTCTAACTATACCTCATCCAGACCCACGAGCTCAATCACGCATTTTCAAGACCACATTTCACGTCTACCTATCATCCAAATAAAACAACGAACATAAAATTGTTGAAGGGTTATAACGCAAAGGAATAGTAGTTAGTGCAAACGATGGAAAACCTGTATAGATGTTTACTAACACGTTGAGTACCACACTAGTCCTCAGAGACTGACACTAGACTTTCCATTC
>NW_017083727.1:0-298 GCF_001483705.2 Eufriesea mexicana
TAATATACACTAGGTGACTCATAGAGTTTAGTTTCCTGAACATGAGTCCGCAATCGGAATTACGCTATCGCGCTCGGTCTACGAAAAATGTGAGTTTTCCCAAAAGACCACGATTTTTTGGATAAAATTGGTAAAAAAAATTCTCACCTAACTTTTACGACGAGAATAAATTTTCTAACGTTTTCAATTTTTGCGTGTTACAGAGGAAATAAGGATATTTCGACATACATACATATATCATGGAAATTTATCCTATAGAAGTGCAAGTGCAGTTATAGTTTATAAAAAATGCAAAAAT
>NW_017083728.1:0-299 GCF_001483705.2 Eufriesea mexicana
GGGAAATCAGTGTATAGTACTGTTATGGCTAGAGTTATTCACAATTGGCAGTACGCTTCTTATTACATACATAAACAGGGAACTATAGTCATTCCATTGAAAAGTTCAATTATGATTTATATTCAATAGCAACACTACGATGAGAAAAAAAGATGGACTACCGCTCGAGTTATTAGCAACTGACAACACAGTACTGCGCACAGCCATTGTCAGAGTACTGTAGTCGTTGGATTAATTTGTTCACTGATTAATTAAATTTAGCAGCAATTCTAGTGTATTCAATACAAGGTACGGTTATG
>NW_017083729.1:0-299 GCF_001483705.2 Eufriesea mexicana
AATCCAACGGCTACATATTTCTACTGGTGGATGCATCAAATATTGTACAGGAAATTGTAAATAGCATTAACAACGACTAATGTATACATTGAATGCTCTAGAATTACTGCGTAACTTTTGTCACTACTGAACAGATTAGTGCCACTGCCATAGCGCTGTATTGGTGGATACATTAATTACCGAGCTGGGATTAGTAAATATCTGTAGACATAACTGATGTATACATTGATAACACACGTAATACTGTGGAAGTCATGTCACCAGTCATTGAATTAATTCAACGGCTACTGTCATGTGTT
>NW_017083730.1:0-299 GCF_001483705.2 Eufriesea mexicana
TGTCGTTTAACGGTGTTAATCTTAATTATCAGGGAAAGTTATTATAAATATAAAAAGTTATGATTGTAGCAAGTGCTTTGACACCTTAAATTTAAGATTTTTCAAAAAATGAAGTTAATCGATTTGTGCAGTGAACGGCTCATATTTCGTAGTTATTTTACAATTATAAACCCATAATCTCAATACTTTTCATGGTGTCAATTTAATTATTATTGTCTACGTATATTATAAATAAATAGAACTATAGTTGTATTAATTCTAATCCAACGAAATGTATGATTTCATATTCTCTATCTTTA
>NW_017083731.1:0-298 GCF_001483705.2 Eufriesea mexicana
ATCCTTCCTCCTTATCTAAGCAAGAAAGTTAGCTCACCACGATATTACTCGAAAATGTCTATAAAATTGAATTTTCCAGCCTTATTCTATAGCATTGCAATGGCTATAGTACGGCAATAGAATTTTTCCTCCTTATTGATGCAAGAAGATTAGCTCAACACGATAATAGTCGAAAATGTCAGTAAAATTGTATTTTCCAACAAGATCCAAGAGCAATGCAATGGCTACAGCACGTCAAGAGAATCTTTCCTCCTTATTTATGCACGAAAGATAGCTCACCACGGTATTAGTCGAAAAT
>NW_017083732.1:0-299 GCF_001483705.2 Eufriesea mexicana
AGATTGAGCTAGGTTACGTTTGGTATTGCTGCGGTTGGACAGGTTAGGATATGTTAGCTTTGAACTTTGTCCGACACACCGCTATTCGGTGGTATTTTACGCGCTACATTGCTCTGCTACCCTCTGCTCGGCTCTGTGGAGGCCAATAATATCGGTCTCGGTACGAAGGGATCAGATCGGCTACGTTCGTTCATGTTACATTAGTAAGGGTTAGGTCTTGATTGCTTTGACTTTCCTCGCATAAACTGTTGTTCGGTAGACTTCTGCGCTCTACTGTGCTCTGGTATACTCCGCTTGGC
>NW_017083733.1:0-299 GCF_001483705.2 Eufriesea mexicana
GCAGAAAATACCAGAACACAGTGGAGTCTAGAAATCCGCCGAAAAGCAATGTACACCACGTAAGTCATAGCTGTACATGCCTAACACTTACTATCATGACAAAGTCAAACGAAGCAAGCCTCGACCTAACGTGCCGAGGCAACTATTGCTGGCCTCCCCAGAGCCAAGCGTAGCATACTAGGTAACAGTAGAGGGCAGAAGTCCACCATAGAGCAGTGCACAGCGCAAAGGACGCAGCCTTCCTATCCTAACCTAACCAAGCGTAACATGGCCTAACGTAAAATAACTAAACATAACAT
>NW_017083734.1:0-299 GCF_001483705.2 Eufriesea mexicana
TAACCTAGCCAATCGTAACCCAACTCAACCTACCGTGTCGCGACCGCTATTGCTGGTATCCACAGATTCGCGCAGAGTAAAATAGAGCAATGTAGAGCGCAGAAATCCACAGAATGGCAGTGTGAGCCACAAAAGTCAAAGCAATGCTATCCCAACCTAACCAAGTGTAACATCTGCACTCATTACGAAACCCAAACTGTCGTCAGAGGAACACAGTTCCTGGCCTCCACAGAGACGAGAAGACGCCAGTACAGCAATGCAGTGCGCAGATATCGACAGAAAAGCATTTTGCAGCACAA
>NW_017083735.1:0-298 GCF_001483705.2 Eufriesea mexicana
TTATGCCAGAAAGTTAGCTGACCACGATATTAGTCGAAAATGTCAATAAAATTGAACTTTCCATCCAGATTCTCTAGCATTCCACTGGTTATAGCTTGCCAATATAATCTTCCCTCTATACATATGACAGGAAGCTAGCTCACCACGATATTAGTCGAAAATGTCAAAAAAATTGAACATTCCACCCAGATTCTATAGCATTCCAATGGTTATTGCATGCCAATATAATCTTACATCCCTGTTTATGCAAGAATGTTAGCTCACCACATAAGTCGAAAATGACAATAAAATTGAACTT
>NW_017083736.1:0-299 GCF_001483705.2 Eufriesea mexicana
TGGGAATGACAGCAATAGTGGTCTCGGCACGTTATGTTGAGTCTGGATACGTTCGGTTAAGTAGGGTTAAGCTAATTTTGGTAACGGTAGCCTTAGCTTTTGTGCCGTACACTGCTTTTTGCTTTTTTTCTGCATTCTACTGTGCTCTATTGTGCCATGCTCGGCTCTGGGTATGGTGGCAATGCCAGTCCCGGCACGTTAGGTTGAGTTCGGCTATGTTTGTTTATGTTCTGCTGGTTTGGATTAGGTTTTGGTAGCTTTGAGTTTCCCGATATGCACTACGTTTATATGGATCTCTG
>NW_017083737.1:0-299 GCF_001483705.2 Eufriesea mexicana
CGTAGAAATCGACCGCATAGCGGCGAATAGCACAAAAGTCGAAGACATCCTACCAAACATGTTCTTCCCTGACATAGCCGAACGTAACATAACTCAACCTAACGTGATGCGGCCACTATTTCTGGCTTCCCCGGAACGAAGCAGAGCATACTTGGTCACAGCAGTGCGCAGAAATCCACCGAATGGTAGTGCGCAGCGCGGAAGTACAAGGTAACCTGGCCTAACAGAACAAAACAGCATAACAAGACGTAACCTAGCTCAACCTAGCGAGCCTAGACCTCTATTGCTGATATCACCAG
>NW_017083738.1:0-298 GCF_001483705.2 Eufriesea mexicana
GTGCTATAGCTATTGCAATGATATAGAATGTTCCTGGCAGGTTCAATCTAATTGACATTTTCGACTAATATGGTGGTGTGATATCTTCCGTGTTTAGATAAGGAGGAAAGATGATATTTGCGTGCTATAGCCTTTGCAATGCTCTGGAATATGGCTGGAAAATTCAATTTTATAGACAGTTTCGACTAATATCGTGGTGAGCTATCTTTCCTGCATAAAAAAGGAGGAGAGATTTTACTGGCATGCTGTAGACATTGCAATGCTATAGAATCGTCCTGGAAAATTCAATTTTATTGTC
>NW_017083739.1:0-298 GCF_001483705.2 Eufriesea mexicana
ATAGAATCTTTCCTCCTTATTTATCGAAGAAAGTTAGCTCACTACGATATTAGTCGAAAATGTTAATAAAATTGAACTTTGCAGCCATATTCTATAGCACTGCAATGGCTATAGCGTGGCAATAGTATCTTTCCTACTTATTCATGAACGGATGTCAGCTCACCACGACATTAGTCGAAAATGTCAATAAAAATGAATTTTCCAACCAGATACTATAGAATTGCAATGGCTATATCTGGCCAATAGAATCTTACCTCCTCATATATGCACGAAAGTTACCACACATCAATATATGTCG
>NW_017083740.1:0-298 GCF_001483705.2 Eufriesea mexicana
CCAATAGAATTTTTCCTCCTTATTTATGCAAGAAAATTAACTCACCACGATATTAGTCGAAAATGTGAATAAAATTGAATTTTCCAGCCAGATCCTATTGCATTGCAATGGCTATAGCACGCCCATAGAATCTATCCTCCTTATTTATGCAAGAAAGATAGCTCACCACGATATTAGAGGAAAATATCAATAAAATTGTATCTTCCCTCCCAATTATATTGCAGTGCAATTGCTATAACACTCCAATAGAAACTTTCCCCATTATTTAGGCAAGAAAGTTAGTTCACCACAATATTAG
>NW_017083741.1:0-299 GCF_001483705.2 Eufriesea mexicana
GACAAGACGAAAATTTTTCGCATATTTAGCGAAACCAGCTACAACCTAGTGAGAATCACGTATAAAAAGTCCGATAAGTGTTAATATATCAAATTTAAGATAATATGAAAGAAATATCGTCAGTTTTGTAACAGAGAATCTTTAAACTTCCTCTATACTTTAGCCAAAAAATCGTGAAGTGCAAAATGTTAATAACAAGTTTGTATTAACTGTGCATATGCATCCATAGAACCTCAAAATAGTATAATCTGATGTCTGATAATGGCTGCACTCCTATTTGCTATAAACCAATACTATTA
>NW_017083742.1:0-299 GCF_001483705.2 Eufriesea mexicana
AAAGTATGTTTCGCCCCTATTTATGCAAGAAAGTTAGGACACCACGATATTAGTCGAAAACGTAAATAAATTTTAATTTTCCCGCCGGATTCTATAGCATTGCAATTGCTATGCAGCGGGAATAAAATCTTCCCTCCCTATTTCTGCAAGAAATTTAGCTCACCACGATATTAGTCGAAAATGCCATTAAAATTATGTTTTCCAGCCAGATTCTATGGCATTGCAATTGCTATAGAGCGCCAATAGAATCATTACCCATTATTTATGCAAGAAAGCGAGCTCGCCACGATATTATTCGA
>NW_017083743.1:0-299 GCF_001483705.2 Eufriesea mexicana
TCAGACGAAAATGTAAATAAAAATGAATTTTCCAGCCGGATTCTGCAGCATTTCAGCGGTTATGGCACGCCAATAGAATCCTTCCTCCTTATTTATGCAAGAAAGTTTGCTCACCGCGATATTATCCGAAAATGTCAAAAAAATTGAATTTTCCGGCCACAATCTACAGCATTGCAATGGCTATAGTACGCCAAAAGGGCCTTTCCTCCTTATTTATGCAAGGAAGCTAGCTCACTACGATATTATTCGAGAATGTCAATAAAATTCAACTTTCCAGATCGATTCTGCATCATTGCAAC
>NW_017083744.1:0-299 GCF_001483705.2 Eufriesea mexicana
TTCGACCCTAAGACCCGGCTGTTGGAAGACCGTAACGGGTCTTCCTTGTTCCACGACGGAACACTGGTAACAAAGAAATAAAATTCCTATTCCTATTTGTTGCGATTCTAATCTCCCGCCTATCGAAAGTGCCAAGGATGTGACTCAGTCTGCAAGCGACTGGAACGCCAGTGTACGGCAATATTCAATAGTATAACTAACTTCTACTACTACTATATACTATGCTAATATATATCAACCCTTTGCACTCGAGAGGTGAGCTTCAGTCACCATTTTATAAAATTTGGAAGATCGATATT
>NW_017083745.1:0-299 GCF_001483705.2 Eufriesea mexicana
TCCCCTTCTATGACTTCGCGGCATCCTTGTGTTCTGCGACGGCGGAGATGTGATTCTCGGCGATCATGCCGTGGCGAACAGAAGTTTGGAGAATGTGAATCTCGCGTGAACAAAGGATGATTAGGGCGGGGGTATCGGAGAAAGGTTCGCGGAGGTGTTCGGGAATCTCTTGGTGCGGTACTTGTTCCGTTACGGACTTTGGGATAGATATGGTTCTTAGCCCGATTTCGGTGGCGTCGTCACACAGGCTGCATAGTGCCTCCAATAGGTCTGTGGTGTCGGCGGAGTGTACTGGGGAA
>NW_017083746.1:0-299 GCF_001483705.2 Eufriesea mexicana
TATTCAGTCTAGCTTGGAGGAACCATCCAGCTTATCAATTTTCCTCGAAGCAAAATAGATTCCGATGCAGGATGACGTCATCAATAATAAAGATATTTGTATTAAATATTGTATATTAAATATTAAATATGTAACATCTGTCGATTTATTATATTTTAATATATATCTAGGATACCAAAAGAAATCGCAAATCGGCTATTTCCAACAAAAACAAATTGTAAACAAATCGATATTTTCTAGAAGCAAATCGAAAAGTTATTTTATATAACAAAATTAAGTTGCGTGACACCTCTACGGGG
>NW_017083747.1:0-299 GCF_001483705.2 Eufriesea mexicana
GCAGTGTACTTCAAAAAAGTCAAAGAAATCCTGACCTAACCTAGCCAAACATAACATAACCGAGAGCGACCTGACATAACCCAAAGTGTCTAGACCATTATTGTTGGACTCCCCATCGCCAGGTAGATCACATTAGAGGAGAGCAGAGCGAGGAAGTCCATTAAATGGCAGTATATAGCATAAAAGTCAAAGATGTCCCAAACAAACCCAGTCACACCTAATCTAACGAAATATGATCAAACAGAAACTAACGCGCCGCGGCCACTATTACTGCCCACCTCAGAGCAAAGCAGAACATA
>NW_017083748.1:0-299 GCF_001483705.2 Eufriesea mexicana
GTGTTTAATAGACTTATTCTATGGTAAGTAGATGGCTATACCTATCATTGCATTGAGAACGTTGGATGATGTATTCATCAAATTGTAGCAGGTTATAGATTTTGAATAGACTTATTCTATGGTGAGTAGATGGATATACATACCATTGGATAGAGAACGTTAGATCTATCTGTCAAACTATAGCAGGTTATGAATTCTCAATAGACCTATTCTATGGTAAGTAGATGGCTATACCGACCATTGGATTGAGAACGTTAGGAGATCTATTCATCAAACTATAGCAGGTTATAGATTTTGAA
>NW_017083749.1:0-299 GCF_001483705.2 Eufriesea mexicana
CAGGTTGGCGGAAACTGACCAAACGTAGCATTACCCAACATAATGTGCCGCGACTACTGCTTCTGGCCGCCACTGAGCCAAGCAGAATATAGTAGAGCGCAGTAGATCACAGAAATGCATCAAACATTAGCGTATGGCAGAAAAGTCTAATCTATTCTAACCTAACCTGACCAAACGTAGCATAGGCAAACGCAGCCGAACTCAACCGAAAGTGCCGAGACCACTGTTGCTGGCCATACAGAGACAAGCAGATTAATCTGGCGCACAGAAGAGCGCAGAAGTCCGCCGCATTGCAGTGT
>NW_017083750.1:0-299 GCF_001483705.2 Eufriesea mexicana
ACAGACTGAAGTGACGAGACTAATACTTCTGGCCTCCCCATAACCAAGAGGAACATGCTAGAGGAGAGCAGAGCGCAGAAATTCAGCGTAAAGCATTGTGAAGCGCAAAAGTCAAAGATACCCTCACCTGACCTGGCCTAACGTAACCTAAAGAAGCGAAGCATAACTAAACCTAGCGTGCAGCAATCACCATTGCTGGCCTCCCCAGAGTCAAGCGGAACATACTAGAGGCGAGCAAAGAGCAGAAACCCATAGAATCGCTGTGCATAGCAGAAGAGTCGATGGTACACAAACCTAAC
>NW_017083751.1:0-299 GCF_001483705.2 Eufriesea mexicana
CAGATTGACTCCGGGAAGGCCAACAATAGTGGTCTCCGCACGTTAGTTTCTTCTAAGCTGCGTTCGGTTAGGCTACGTTTGGTTAGGTTATGATAGTATATCCTTGACATTTGTGCTGTATACTCCTGTTCGGTATATTTTTGCGCTATTCATTGCTCCACTATACTCTGCACAACTCTGGGGAGACCGGCAATAGCGGTCGTGGCACGGTGGGATGTGTTAGGTTACGTTTGTCCAGGTTACGTTAGACTACGTTTGGCTACAATGGCCTTGACTTCTCTGTTATACTCTGCTATTCC
>NW_017083752.1:0-299 GCF_001483705.2 Eufriesea mexicana
ATGTGTGGATGTATGAATGTATGTATAGATGGATGTATGGATGGATAGATATATGGATAGATGTATGAATGGATGGGTGGTTTTATGGATGGATGGATGTATGGAAGGATGGGTGTATGTATGGATGGATGTATGCATTGATGGACGTACGGATGGATGTACGTATGGATGGATTGGTGTATAGATGGTCGGATGTACGTATGAATGGGTGTACGGAAGAATGAATGTATGGATGCATTAAGGTATGGATGTATGTATGGTTGGATGTATGGATGTATGAATGGATGGATGTATATATG
>NW_017083753.1:0-299 GCF_001483705.2 Eufriesea mexicana
TTGGCTGTGTTACGTTAAGTTGCGTTTGAATTCGATGGCATCGTCTTTTCAGCTACACTCTGCAGTTCTATGGACTTCTGTGCTCTTCTGTGTGCTATCACACTCTGCTCGTCTCCGTGGGCGCCGCGAGTAGTGCTCTCGACAGGTTAGGTTGATTTATGTTACGCTTCGATGTGACATGTTTGGACATGTTTGGTCAAGATAGATACGACTCTTGTGGTATACACTGCAGTTCCGAAGATTTCAGAGTTCTGCATTGCTCTGCTATACTCTGCTTAGCTTTCGTGATGCCAGCAACA
>NW_017083754.1:0-299 GCF_001483705.2 Eufriesea mexicana
CTCAGAGCCAAGCAGAATATACTAGAGCACAGTAGAGCGCGGAGAGCCGCCATGGAGCAGCGTATAGCAGAAAAGTCAAATACCTCCTAATCCAACCTGAACTAACGTAACCTATACAAACGTGGACTATCTGTACCTAGCGAGCCGAAGCCACTATTTCCGGCTTCCACAGTGCGAAGAAGAACCTACTAAAGCACAATAGAGCGCAGAACGCTAACGAATGGCAGTGTATAGCACAGAAGTCAAGGCCACCATAACCAAACCCAAACCAACCTAACCTAACTCAACTTATCGTGTCA
>NW_017083755.1:0-299 GCF_001483705.2 Eufriesea mexicana
TGACCTGACATTACCTGGCCTGACCTGACCTGTCCCGACTTAAACAGGCCTTACCCAACCTGACCTGACCAGACTTTATCTGGCCTGGCCTGACCTTACCAGAATTGACCTGACCTGACATGACCTGACCAGACCTGAGCTGACATCATCTGACCTGACCCGACCTGACATGACATGGGCTGACCTTACCAGACTGATCTGACCTGACCTGACCTGACCTGAACTGACCTGAACTTACAGCATCTGACCTGACCTGACCTGACGTGATCTGACCTGACCTGACCTGAGCTGACCAGACC
>NW_017083756.1:0-299 GCF_001483705.2 Eufriesea mexicana
TCCACCGGACGCACGTGCTTACGAAACCCCGGTTGAGCAACCGGAGATCCAACCCCGCGGCCCAATCTTGCAGGGCCTCGCACCGAGCTTCTGTTCGCGGGGAACCCCACGCCACGGAGTGGGCGTTGACGTCCCCCAGGACATGAACCGGACGAGCCATGTGTCCGCTAAGGAAACCTCCTAGCTCGTCCAGGTACCTCGCGCACGACGAGAGGCAGCAGTTGGTGGAGACGTATCACCCCACCACGACTACGTTGTTCCAGGAGACCGCCACGAATCCCTCACCGCTGTGCAGCAGC
>NW_017083757.1:0-299 GCF_001483705.2 Eufriesea mexicana
GTTCCAGTACGTCCTGCTTTGCTCTGTGTATACCAGCAATGGTGGTCTCGGGACGCTAGGTTGTGCTAGGCTACGCTTGGCTTGGCTACGTTTGGACATGTTTGGTTGCGGTAGCTTCGACCTTTGTGCAATGCACTGCCATACGATCGGTGTCTGTGCTCGGCATTGCTCTACTAGCATCTGCTTGTCTCAGGGGAGGCCAGCAATAGCGGTCGTGGCACGTCAAGGTGTGTTAAGTTACGCCCGCTTATGTTACGTTTGGTTAGGTTAGGATAGCATAGCTTCGACCTTCACGCTAT
>NW_017083758.1:0-299 GCF_001483705.2 Eufriesea mexicana
GCCGGATTCTACAGCATTTCAGCGGGTGTACCACGCCAATAGAATCCTTCCTCTTTATTTGTGCAAGAAAGTAAGCTCACCACGATATTAGTCAAAAATGCCTTTAAAATAAAATTTTCCAGATAGATTCTTCCGCATTGAAGTGGCTATAGCATTCCAAAAGGATTTTTCCTCCTTACGTATGCAAGGAAGGTATCTCACCACGGTATTAGTCGAAAATGTCAATATCATTGAATTTTCCAGCCAGATTCTATAGCATTGCAAAGGCTATAGCATGCCAATAAAATATTTCCTCTTTA
>NW_017083759.1:0-299 GCF_001483705.2 Eufriesea mexicana
GGTAATGGTTACATAGATTTTTAAATATATATGTGTTGGGATGGGTGGAACAAGTATTATGATAAATGAGTATGCGTGTAATGATTGAGGTTTTGTGTGAATTGTGTATGTTAATTTAATGTATGAAAGAAGAAAGAAAAAAAGGAGAGTGATTTAGCATACGTTACTTGCAATTGAGTTTTAATAGTGAGAAGGCATCTGAGCATGTGACTTTGATAAATTAATTATAATTCAATCTAATATTTGTGTTTGATAATCTTTGTAATTAAATAAATAATTGTTCTTATTGTTATTAAATT
>NW_017083760.1:0-299 GCF_001483705.2 Eufriesea mexicana
TAACCAAGCCTAGACAAACCTAACTTAACCAAACGCAACGTAACTGAATCAAACGTGCCGAGAACAATATTCCTGGCGTCTACAGAGACATGCAGAGTGCGATAGCTCACAGAAGAGCGCAGATGTCCATAGAATAGCAGTGGGTATCACAAAAGTAAAAGCTCACCTGACATAACACAAGGTAACCTAACCTAACCGTATGTAATCTAACACAACCTAGCGTGCCGCGTCCACTGTTGCTGGCCTCCCCGGATGCAAGCCGATGCTGGTTGAACATTGCAGTGCACATGTGTCGACCG
>NW_017083761.1:0-299 GCF_001483705.2 Eufriesea mexicana
CCCATAAATGTTATCTACCCTGGATTAATCCAAATTAAAATTCGACAAAAATTGTTAAGAGTCACGCTATAACGAAATCTACCAAATTTAAATTATGCTGAAAAAGAGAAATGGAGAAATCATGGCACGAAAAATTCCAATGAGGTTTCCATAAAATCGTATGTGCAATTTGCATCTAGCAATAGGAACAAGAATATACGGTACCTTCATATTTATCTGACATAGGACAAGGATAAGCCCTGGATCTTCAACACGTATGAAACCACTCGTGACGGTCACGTGATAAAATCTTTCTGCAC
>NW_017083762.1:0-299 GCF_001483705.2 Eufriesea mexicana
ACAGAGCAAAGCAGAATATATTAGAGCACAGTAGACCGCAAAAATTCACTGGGTAGCAGGGTACAGCACAAAAGTTAAATATATCACAACCAAGCCTAACCAAACCAAACTTAACCACACCCTACGTGATACAACCTGTATTGCCAGCACCGCCGTTGCTGGCCTCTCAAGAGTCGACTAGAGTACTGTAGAACAACTAAGAGCGCAGAAGACCACCGAATAGCTGGGCAAAACGTAATACTCACATCCCTTCTAACCGAACCAAGGCTAACCTAACGTAATCAAACGTTACCCAACAC
>NW_017083763.1:0-299 GCF_001483705.2 Eufriesea mexicana
ATGGATGTATGTATACATATATGTATGGATGTATGGATGGGTGGATGTATGGGTGGATACATGTGTCGATGGATTTATGAATGGATGGATGTATGGAAGGATGGATTGATATATGGATGGATATATCTATGAATAGAAGGATCTATGGATGGATGGATGCATGCTTAGATGTATGTATGAATGTATGGATTGATGGATATATGGATGGAGGCATGTACGGATGGATGGATGAATGAATGTATGTATGTATGTATGTATGGATGTATGGATGTTTGGATGTATGGATGTATGGATGTTTT
>NW_017083764.1:0-299 GCF_001483705.2 Eufriesea mexicana
GCTAACCTTCTTGCATAAATAAGGAGAAAAGATTCTGCTGGCGTGCTATGGGCATTGCAGTGCCACAGAATGTTGCTGGAAAATTCAATTTTACTGCCATTTTCGAATAATATACTTGTGAGCTAACTTCCTTGCATAGGTAAGGTGGAAAGATCTTTTTCGCGTGCTATAGCAATCGCAATGCTATAGAATCTGGCAGGCAAGTTCAATTTTATTTACATTTTCGACCAATGTCTTGGTGAGCAAACTTTCATGCGTAAACAAGGAGGAAAGATTCGATTGGCGAGCTGTAGCCATTG
>NW_017083765.1:0-299 GCF_001483705.2 Eufriesea mexicana
TAGCAAAGGTATAGAATCTGGCTGGAAAATTCAATTGTATTGACGTTTTCGACTAATATGGTGATGGGCTATCTTTCTTGCATATATAAGGAGGAAAGATTATAGTGGCGTGCTATAGCCATTGCAATGATGTAGACTCTGGCTGGAAAATTCTATTTTATTGATGTTTTCGAATAACATTGTGATCACCTTATTTTCTTGCATAGATAAGGAGGAAAGATTCTTGTGGCGTGCTGTAGCCGTTGCAATGCTATAGAATTTGGCTGGAAAATACAATTTTATTGAGATTTTCGACTAAT
>NW_017083766.1:0-299 GCF_001483705.2 Eufriesea mexicana
GCTCTTTCACATTCTGCATGCATGTGGCGACGCCAACAATAGAGGTCGTGGCACGTTATACTGTGTCATGTTACGTTTGTTTAGTTTAGGTTATGATACGCTTCGTTAGAATAGCATTGGCTTCTGTGCTATACACCGCTATTTGTTCGGTTCTTGCTTTATACATTGCTCTAGTCTGTTCTGCTTGGCTCTGTGAAGGACAGCAACAGTGGCCACGGCACTTTAGAATGAGTCACGTTATGTTTGGTTAGGTTAGGTTAGTTTGGGTTAGGTTAGTTTAGGTTAGGTTAGGATACCAA
>NW_017083767.1:0-299 GCF_001483705.2 Eufriesea mexicana
TGATTGAATCCCTGGCAGTTGAAGCATTCTTTACTTCGACTACACACAGGCGCAATGTGTCCCATGATCCCGCAGTTCCAGCCATTGCTGTCTGCTCAGCTTCTCTCCTCCACATTCCTCACTGTTTCCAATACTCTATCTGTTTCTCCTCTTCCTTCCTTGCTCTTCTAACTTCTTCCTGTTTCAATGCGAATCGTATATCACTAGCCAATATATTCCTCTGCGCTACTAGAACCCCCTCACGTTTGGGCCATACTCGGGTCGAAGACCTCGTAATACATACATTTTAGATTCATAGC
>NW_017083768.1:0-299 GCF_001483705.2 Eufriesea mexicana
CTTCAGATTTGCTCTGGCCAGGCCAGCAATAGCCCTCTCGGCACCTCATGATGGTTCATGTTACGTAGGATCAAGTAACGTCGTGCTCAGTTTAATAAGGATAGCTTTAACGATTGTGCTCTACACTGTAATTCGGTCCATTTCTGCGCTCTAGAGTGTTCTAGTATGGCCTGCTTGGCCCTCGGAGGGGCAGCAGCAGCGGTCTCGTCACGTTAGGTTGATACAGGCTATGTTTGGATATGTTCTGCTTGTTTGGGTTAGGTTCGGACAACTCTGACTTTTCCGATATACAATGCGAT
>NW_017083769.1:0-299 GCF_001483705.2 Eufriesea mexicana
CGGAAATCCATAGAATCGCAGTGTATATGGTTGAAGCCAAAGCTACCGGTGCCTAATCCAAAACAACAAGACGTAACAAAACATAGCCTGACTCAACCTAACGTGACGAGACGGCTATTGCTGCCCTCCCCAGAGCAAAGCAGGACACACTAGAGCACAGTGGAGCACAGAAATCCACCGGAAATCTGTATACAGCACAAAAGTTGAAGCTATCCGTACCAAGCTTAGCATAACCCAACATAACCGAACGTAACCTTACCCAGCATAACCTGCCGAGACCACCATTGCTGGCCTTCCCG
>NW_017083770.1:0-299 GCF_001483705.2 Eufriesea mexicana
GAAGGAACGCATGCGCAGTTCGCATCTTCATCTACGCGTGACGTCAGAATGCGCGAGAAGCAGGCGCATGCGCAGTTCGCAGCTTCATCTTCGCGAAATATTGCGACGCTCGCGAGATGTGACCACACCCAAAACTCTTTCGGAAACCATTAATTACTGATATCAACTACTCATAATATAATCACGTATAAATGAAAGAACTGCTTTGGCAGTATTTAAAACAATTCGAAAATCAAGCAACTCTAAGAACTGCATAGTAAATTTGGCGTAGCAAAAGATTACTGAATAATACAAAATTA
>NW_017083771.1:0-299 GCF_001483705.2 Eufriesea mexicana
AGGAAAGATCCGTTCGGAGTGCTATAGCCATTGCAGTGCTGCAGAATCTGGCTGGAAAATTCACTTTTATAGGCATTTTCGACTAATACCGTAGTGAGCTAGCTTTCTTCCATTAATAAGGAGGAAGGGTTCTATTGGCGTGCTATTACCATTGCAATGCTATAGAATCTTGCTGGAGAATTCAATTTTATTGACATTTTTGACAAATTCCGTGGTGAGCTAACTTCCTTGCATAGGTGAGGGGGATAGATCCGTTCGGAGTGCTATAGCCCTTGCAATGCTGCAGAATCTGGCTCGAA
>NW_017083772.1:0-299 GCF_001483705.2 Eufriesea mexicana
GATCGAGTCCTCCGTGACAGAGCTTTGCAGCAGCAGGGCGTGGGAAACGTTCACTCGTCCCTGTAAAACAAACATAAATCGCCGTTGAACCTCCTCGCATCAACCCTATAACATACATCTTTCCTAAAATCTCCTTAACCCCTTGCACTACGTGATATACTATGACTGAGTACGAAATTGCCGCGAGCTCATTCGAGATATTCATATATGGCCCCAGACCAAGACAACGTGTCAGACTCGTGATAATCATGTTCGACCCGAAATGCCGACAACGTGTCAAACTCGTGATATTCATGTTC
>NW_017083773.1:0-299 GCF_001483705.2 Eufriesea mexicana
AATTCAATGAATCAACTTCAAGTTATATGTAAATTATTAAGACATCTTTGAAATGACTTATTTTGACCATTTCAAACTAAGAAATGATTTGATACAATATTCTCGAAACACGAAGATTTAATTTAACAATTTAACTTCTTTCCAGTTTTATTGTAAATATCCTAAAAAATTATGTAATGTTTGCAAATTTTGTATCAAATATCAATAATGTCACATCAAAAATATAATGCAAATCATTTACGTTTATTGTATGATAATACATTAGGCATTACCAGCTTTCAATGAAAAGCTGTAAAGTC
>NW_017083774.1:0-298 GCF_001483705.2 Eufriesea mexicana
AATTCGATTGAAGGCGTTAGGCGATCTATTCACCAAGCTATAACAGGTTATAGACTTTGAATAAGCCTATTCTCTGGCAAGTAGATGGCAGTACTTTTCATTGCATTGAAGGCGTTGGGTTACCTAATCACCAAGCTATGACAGTTTACATATTTTGAATAGACTTATTCTCTGGCAAGTAGACGGCTGTCCTTGCCATTGGATTGAAGGCGTTGGGCGACCTATTCACCAAGCAATAACAGGTTATATATTTTGCATAGACCTATTTTCTGGCAAGTAGATGTCTGCACTTGCCATT
>NW_017083775.1:0-299 GCF_001483705.2 Eufriesea mexicana
GATACATAAAACGTTTGCTTGCACGTGCACAGGCGCGGTGCGCTGGAGAACGTAATAGGCGCGCGCATGTTCGACATATTGAGGATCGTGTGCACGGGTGAAGACCTATATGCGCGCGACGGTTGGATACGGTGTCTCTCGATTGATGACACGGTCGACCGTATGTGTCGTCGACAGTATAACTTCGAGCATTAACGATGAGTTTTATGGGGGAATGTGAATTGCGCAGTGCACATGGGTTCCCGTTGCCAATCGCGTGCCTTATCATCTTTATTCACGGGAAGGACGAGCGAAAGTTC
>NW_017083776.1:0-299 GCF_001483705.2 Eufriesea mexicana
ACCTGAAATACACAAACGAAACTTAACTCAAACTAACATGCCCAGACAAATATTGCTGGCCCTTCCATTGCTAAGCATAATAGAGAAGGTCACATTACAGCGCAGAAATTCTCCGAACGACAGCGTATAGCACGAAGGTCTAAGTTAACGTCACCGAGTTCAGTCAAACCTAATCCAACGTGACATAAGCAAACGTAGCAAAACTCTACCCAACGTGCTGAGACCAGTACTGCTAGCCTCTGCAGAGCGAAGCAGAATATACTACAGCACAGTAGAGCGCAGGAGTCCGTGGATGGCAG
>NW_017083777.1:0-299 GCF_001483705.2 Eufriesea mexicana
TATGGGGTGGCGAGCAATCGTGGTCGTGGTTCGTTGCTTTGAGTTATGTTACGCTTCGATACGTTACAGATTTGTCAGATTAGGTAAAGACGGCATTGACTTTTGTGCCATACACTACCATTCGGAGGAAATATGCCTTTTACTGTGCTCTAGTATGCACCGCTCTGTCCTCGAGATGTTAGATGTAGTTGTGTACGCACGTTAGGTTGGGTTATGCTCGTTTAGTTATGATACGCTTTGTCAGATTATGATAGGGTAACTCCCACTCTTGCGCAGTGCACCGCTATTCGGTGCATTCC
>NW_017083778.1:0-299 GCF_001483705.2 Eufriesea mexicana
ACTTCAATGGGTCGGATTTCTGCGGCCCACAGTGCTCTAGTACATTCTGCTTAGCCCTGGGGATGTCAGCAATGGTGGTGCAAGCACGTTTATTTGAACAAGGCTCGTTTGGTTATGATACGTTCGGTTAGGTTATGATAGCATGGCTTTGACTTTTGCGCTACACACCGCTGCTAGTTGGATTACTGCACTCTTCGTTGCTCTACTATACACTGATCGGCTCTTGTGAGGCAAGCAATAGCGGTCGTGACACGATAGGTTGAGCTACATTACGCTTGGTTATGTTACTTTACGCCTGG
>NW_017083779.1:0-299 GCF_001483705.2 Eufriesea mexicana
TGATTGGCTCTGTGGAGGCCAGCAATAGTGATCTCGGCACGTTAGTTTGAGTTAGGCTAAGTTTAGTTATGCTACGTTAGCCTGGGGTATGCTCGCATTGCTTTGACTTGCGTGTTATACAATGCTATTCCGTGGATTTGTGCGCTCTACTGTGCTACGGTATGTTCTGCTTGATACTGAGAAGGCTAGCGACAGTGGTATCGGCACGTTAGGTTGAGTTAGTCTACGTTTGGTTGTGTTACGTTTGGTTACGATTGGAGAGGGTAGATTTGTCTTTTGTGCTGTACACAGTTGTTCGG
>NW_017083780.1:0-299 GCF_001483705.2 Eufriesea mexicana
ACCATATTAGTCGAAAATGTCAGTAGAATTGTATTTTCCTGCCAGATTCAAAAACATTGCAGCAGTTATAGCACGCAAATGTAATCTTTCCTCCGTATTTATGCACGAAAGCTTGCTCACCACAATATTTGTAGGAAATGACAATAAAATTGAATTTTCCAGCCGGATTCTATAGCTCTGCAATGGCTACAGCACGCCAATAAAATCTTCCCTCCTTATTTATGCAAGAAAATTATCTCTCCACGATATATGCCGAAAATGTCAATAAAATGGAATTTCCCCCCCATATCCTGTAGCAG
>NW_017083781.1:0-299 GCF_001483705.2 Eufriesea mexicana
AAGCTATAACCATTGCAATGCCTCAGAATCTGGCTGGAAAAATCAATTTTATTGACATTTTCGGCTAATATGGTGGTGAGCCACCTTTCTTCCATATATCAGGAGGAAAGGTTCTCTTAGCATGCTATAGGCATTGCAGTGCTATAGAATCGTGCTCGAAAATTCAATTTTAATGACGTTTTCGTCTAATATCGTGGTGAGTTTCCTTTCTTGCATAAATACGAAGGAAAGATTCAATTGTCGTGCTATAGGCCTTGCAATGCTATAGAATCTGGCTGAAAAATTCAATTATATTAACT
>NW_017083782.1:0-299 GCF_001483705.2 Eufriesea mexicana
CTGTCCTATCCTAACCTATGCAAACGTAACATAACCAAACGTGTCCTTACTCAGCCTAACACGACGAGACAACTATTACTGTCCTCCGCAGTGCCATGCAGAACATATTAGGGCAATGTATAGAGCATAAGTACACCGAACAGCAGTTTACACAACGAAAGGCTATATTATCCAAACCTAACCTTGAATAATGTACACTAACCGAACGTAACTCAAGCTAACATGCCGATACCACTCTTACTGGCCTCCCCAGAGCCAAAAAGAGTACATTAGAGCAATGTGGAGCGTAGGAATCCACC
>NW_017083783.1:0-299 GCF_001483705.2 Eufriesea mexicana
CGTGGTGCGGTAGCTTTCGTGCATAAATAAGGAGGAAAGATCCTTTTGGCCAGCTATAGCCATGGCAATTCTGTAGTTTCTGGATGGAAAACTCAATTTTATTGTCATTTTCGACTAATATCGTGGTGACCTCACCTTCTTCCATATGTAAGAAGAAAAGATTCGACTGGCGAGCTATAGCCATTGCAATACTACTGAATCTGGCTGGAAAGTATAATTTTAGTGACATTTTCGAATAATATCGTCGTGAGCTGACACCCTTGCATGAATAAGGAGGAAAGATTCTATTGGCCAGCTAT
>NW_017083784.1:0-299 GCF_001483705.2 Eufriesea mexicana
TCATTGCAGTGCTATAGAATCAGGCTGGAAAGTATATTTTTCTTGAGATTTTCAAGTAATATCTTGGTGAGCTAACTATCCACCATAAATAAGGAAGAAAGATTCTATTGACTTGCTATAACCATTGTAATTCTATAGAACCTGCCTGGAGCATACAATACTAATGACATTTTCGGATAATATCGTGGTGAGCTAAGCTTCTTGCATAAATAAGGAGGAAATATTCTATTGGCGTTCTATGGCCATTGCAGAGCAACAGAGTCTGGCTGGAAAATCCAATTTTATTAACATTTTCGGCT
>NW_017083785.1:0-299 GCF_001483705.2 Eufriesea mexicana
TAGTATCCTAGTCTAAGATAAGGCCTTCTAGCGTTATTGATGAGTCCACTAGCAGGCCCAGAACGACACGCATCCCACTTTGTGCGTCCTTCTACCTGCTACCTATCATAGCAAAACGACCATCAGGATACCAGAATAGCACAGGAGGACCACAGAAAAGCAACCCTATGGGGTTTCTTTCTTCTGACACCAGTCTACCACCCTGTCAACGTGTTAACCTCTTCCAATAAAATTGGTACTGTCATTTCTCGAGCGAAACCGCGCTCATTGTCACAGATCGAACGCTCCCATCGACCCCA
>NW_017083786.1:0-299 GCF_001483705.2 Eufriesea mexicana
GAGCCAAACGCAACATAACCAAACTCAACCAAATCCGACCTAAGGTGCCTGGATCACTATTGCTGGCCTCCCCAACGCCAAGCAGAACATATTACAGGAGAGTACAGCGTAGAAGCCCATATAATGCCAGCGTATAGCGGAAAAATCGAAGCTATGGTAGCCTGACGCAAACAAACCAAACGTAACGTAACTCGAACTAACGTGCCTAGACCGTTATTGCCGGCCTCCACAGAGTCGAGCAGAACATATTAGAGCACAGTAGACCGCAGTAGCCTACCGAAAATAGGTGCTTAGCACAA
>NW_017083787.1:0-299 GCF_001483705.2 Eufriesea mexicana
AGTAGAGACTGTATGACTCTACAAATTTGGCTAGACAAAGTTAAGATTGATTTCGTGTTACGACTGCAAAATATCCGTTTTCTTGCTCTATACTCGTAAAATGTATAAAATTTCAACAAAATTTATACAAAATCCTCAGCTAATAGGTCTGAGCAATTTTGAGCTTGAACTGTCGATCGTGAATATAAAAAATAATAAATCAACCTTTTGCACTCGAGAGGTGACCTTCAGTCACCATTCCATAAAATTTGGAAGATTGATATGAATTAATATATCAAATTTAACGTAATGTAACAGTG
>NW_017083788.1:0-299 GCF_001483705.2 Eufriesea mexicana
TTACACTGCGATTCCAAGAATGTCTGCGCTCTATCCTCCTCTATTTCATTCTGTTTCGCTATGCGGATGCCAGCAATACCAGTCGCGGCATGGTAGGTTGAGTTACGTTTCGATTTGTTAGGTTATGTTAGGTTAGGTTTGGTAAGGATGGTTCCCACTTTTGTGCTTTACACTGCTGTTCGTTGTATTTATGCGCTTTACTGTGCTCTGATATGTTCTCCTTGGATCTGGGGAGACCAGCGGTGGTGGCCTCGGCACGTCAGGTTGAGTAATGTTACGTTTGGTTGCGTTACAATTTG
>NW_017083789.1:0-299 GCF_001483705.2 Eufriesea mexicana
TAATATGTTCTGCTTGCCTCTGGGGATGCAAGCAAAGGTGGTCTCCGCTCGTTAGGTTAAGTTTGGGAACGTTCGGCTGTGCTACGCTTGGCTATGTTAGGATATGTTAGCTTCGACTATTGTGCTATGCACTGCGGTTCTATAGACTTCTACGCTCCACTCTCCTCTAATATTTTCTGCTTGGCTTTGAGCAGGAAAGCAATAGTGCTTCCGGCACGTTAGAAAGTGTTACGCTACGTATGGTTACGTTATGTTTGGTTCAGTTAGAATAGAATGTTTGTGACCTTTGCGCTGTAAAC
>NW_017083790.1:0-299 GCF_001483705.2 Eufriesea mexicana
ATACGCAACGTTCAATCTGACGAAGAACAAGACGCAGCCTTCGACCAACAAAGATGAAGCTCTTGCGACGAACATCGGAGAGTTAGCAACCTTCCCACTAGGATGGGCACGCAAGACAGGACACCGACGTGGCGCCATACCGATCACGGTGGAAGATTGAATCCCGGCTCGAAGCACGTGCTCGCCGAGTATTAAAAACCTTCCCGTTCGCCTAAACGACGCCGCGCCATCCTAGAAGAGCAGAAGAGCTACTCTACAACGGGTCTAGACTTCGCAGGAGTGGACAACGAATTATTTCA
>NW_017083791.1:0-299 GCF_001483705.2 Eufriesea mexicana
CTTTTTCTGCTGTGCTCTGGGGTGGCCAGCAACAGTGGCCTCGGCGCGTTAGGTTTAGTTATGGTAAGCTTGCATATGACATGTTAGGTCATATCAGGACAGAATAGCATAGAATTTTGCGCCACTCAATGCTGTTCGGTGTATTTCTGCGCCCTACACCGCTCTAATATGCTTCGCTTGGCACCACGAATACCATGAGTAGCTGTCGCGGCACGTTATGTTGAGTTATGCTACGGTTGGTTAGGTTTGGCTAGGCCAGGTTATGCTGGAATATCTACGGCTTTTGTGTTATTCACTGC
>NW_017083792.1:0-299 GCF_001483705.2 Eufriesea mexicana
ATGCATACATCCGTAAAGCCGTCCATTCACACATCCATCTATCCATACATCCATACGTTCATCTATACGTACATCCATCCATCCATACATCAATACATACACCCATACATAAATCCATCAATCCATCCATCCGTACCTCCATCCATCGATATATCCATCCATCCCTACATCAATACATATATACATTCATACAGCCATACATACCTACGTCCGCCCTTCCATTCATCAACCCATCAGTACATCCATCCATCGATACAGCCATCCGTCCATACATCAATTAATCCATACATCCATCCTTC
>NW_017083793.1:0-299 GCF_001483705.2 Eufriesea mexicana
CGCTGCTATTCGGCAGGATATCTGCACTGTGCAGCGCTCTAGTATGTTCAGCTCGGCTTTGGGAGTATCAGCAACGGTGCTATCGGCACGTTACGTCGAGTGAGGCTACGTTCGGTTCGGCTAGGTTTTGCCAGGTTTGGTAAGGATACCTTTGACTCTTGTGCTTTACACGGCATTGCGGCTGATCTCTGCCTCACAACTTGCTCTAGTATATTCTGTTGGGCTCTGTGGATGTCAGCAATAGTGGCCTAGGCACGTTATGCTGGGTTAGGTTACGTTTGGTTATGTTATGTCTGGTT
>NW_017083794.1:0-299 GCF_001483705.2 Eufriesea mexicana
GAACTAAACCGAACCAAACCGTATTAAACCAAACCAATTTAAATATTTTTAAATATACTTTGTTGTATTACTTGTGAAGAATGTGTATAATAATAATAACAATAATAATAATTGTCCAATCCGATACACATGAATAACAGATCCGAACTAAACCGAACCAAACCGTACTAAACCAAACTAACTTAAATATTTTTAAATACACTTTGTATTACTACTTGTGAAGAATGTGTATAATAATAATAATAATTGTCCAATCCTATACACGTGAATAACAGAACCGAACTAACCCGAACTAAACC
>NW_017083795.1:0-299 GCF_001483705.2 Eufriesea mexicana
TATGTGCTCACAATTTTGTATAATCGGTTAATTCGTTTATTCTTATTCAAAGATTGTAATATTGCGTGGTTGCATGTTAGTTACAATTACATACACGTCCAAGTCTATTCACAGTTCGTACGTCATGGACATCAACGTCACACGCAACTAGAGCGATTTCAGTACAGTTTCAGTGCCACTTCATAGTAGTATTAGTACAACTTCAGTATATCTAAGTAGAACTTTAAGTACAGCTCTAGATCAGTGTTCAGGACTGCTGAATTGCAGTTTTCGCACTGTTTCAGTAATTCCTGATTACG
>NW_017083796.1:0-299 GCF_001483705.2 Eufriesea mexicana
CTCCGCTGCAAGAAGAAAAATAAATCTCGCCGACCTCGGGCTCGAGGACTTGCGCACACGTCGAGTCGCTTCCGCCGGCCTCCTGCTGGAGATCGGTGGATCCGAGGGCGCAGAGCGAGCCGCCGCTCTCGCGGGGCGAATGAGCGAAGTCTCTGATGGATCCGGTGTGCGGGTTACGGTTCCCACGAAAAAAGGGAAGCTGATGGTGGCAGGAGTCGACGACCCTGTCACGACCCGCGAGGTGGCCGCTACCCTGGCCAGGGTCGGTGATTGCACCGTGGCGAAAGTAAGGAACGGAG
>NW_017083797.1:0-299 GCF_001483705.2 Eufriesea mexicana
GAAGACCTTTAATGAAAATCAAAATAAACTGATATAAAATTAAATAAATTGGTTCGTTTAATTTTCGAGAGCAATCGATATCCAATTAACACAATTTCGTTTAATTTTTATAGTAATTTTCTAATCAACTTATATGATAGTCTATTGCAATTTGATTTTAATTAGAATATTCTTCTTTTCCCAAATAAATTATGTTCTAGTTGATTTAAATATTATATTAAATTTCTTAATACATTTTTAATATGTTAATTTAATTTTGTTCAATTTCCTATATTAAATTTTGAAACACTCTGTATAAC
>NW_017083798.1:0-299 GCF_001483705.2 Eufriesea mexicana
AAAATTTAAACACCCTGTATATACAATTAAATCTCAAATATACAGGGTGTTCGATTGAACTGGTAAACGGTGTAATAGAGACATTTCATAAGAGACAAGAAATTATGAAAAGAACGTTTTAACGATAGTGGTTTAGTATGAAGGAGGACATCGGCTGATACGTATAATTTTTTTACATTTCAAGTGGTGGAGAAAACTTAAATTCGTTTTCTTAATGAAACCATACACGTGATTTATTCGTAATATAATAGAGAGAAGAAGAAAAGTCAAGTATTTTAAATGAAAAGTTTGTAAATGAT
>NW_017083799.1:0-299 GCF_001483705.2 Eufriesea mexicana
ACTTTTATTCTTTACTCGAACTCAATTGAGTGAGAAGGTGTTAATGGTAATTAGAACATGAAGACATCGAGTGTAAGAGAAACATAGAGAGATAGCGTATCGCACTATCGTCGTACTGTCATGAGTACCGTAGTTGTTTAAATAAAAATTTGTCATTTGGTGCACTTACTCACAGGAACAAGTTAGATATTTTGAACTCTGACGTTGGTTTAGCCTTATCAGCTAGGTTCTTTTGGTAACTAAGAGTCAACTAACTGTTGGTCATCCAACAGTTATAAAAATAGTTCATATCGCAAGTT
>NW_017083800.1:0-299 GCF_001483705.2 Eufriesea mexicana
ACTTAACATAACCTATCCTATCCAAACAAAACATAGCTCAACATATGGTGCCACGACCTCTATGGCTGACCTCCCCAGAGTCGAGCTGGGAATAGTAGGGCTATGAGGAGCGCGGAAATCCACCGAGTAGCCGTGCAAAGAACAAAAGCCAAAGCTACGATATCCTACCCTAACCAAACGTAACATGAGCGGACGTACCGCAAGCCAACATGAGATGCCACGGCTGCTATTGCTGGGCGCGCTAGAGCTAGGCAGAGTATAGCAGAGCAATGTGGACCGCTGAAATCTCCCGAATAGTA
>NW_017083801.1:0-299 GCF_001483705.2 Eufriesea mexicana
ATGTACATCGAAGTAATCCACCGAATGGCAGCGTATAGCACAAATGTCGAGGATCTCCTAACCAAATCCGGCAAAACCTATCCTAACCAAACGTAGAATAACGTTGCATAACGTGCCGCGACCGCTATTGGGGGACTTCGGTGAGCCAAGCAGATCATGTTAGAGAACATTAGATCGCAGAAACCCACCGAATAGCTGTGTATAGCACAGAGGTCAAGGATATCCTAACCTAACCAGACCTAACCTAACCTATCCGAAAGTAGTGTAACCCAACGTATCGTGACGGTTCCAATATTGCT
>NW_017083802.1:0-299 GCF_001483705.2 Eufriesea mexicana
TGAGGTATGGATGGACGGATGTACGGATGAATGGATGTACGGATGAATGGATGTACGGATGTATGTATGTATGGATGTATGTATGCATGAATGGAAGGATTTATGGGTGTATGGATGTGTGGATGTATGGATGTGTGGATGGATGGATGTGTAGGTGGATATATGAATGGATCGTTGCATGTATGGATGTACGTATGGATGCATGAGTGCATGGATGAATGGATATGTGGATGTAAGGAAGTGTGGATGTATGGATTTATGGATGTACGGATGAATGGATGTATGGATCGATGGATATA
>NW_017083803.1:0-299 GCF_001483705.2 Eufriesea mexicana
GAAAATATACTGTAATTTTTCAGTACGGTTATAACAGTTATGGTCTCTGAATTTAACTATGGTATAGATACTCAGAACTTGAAACTAGTAACTAGAAAATGAAAATATGTGACACGCACCATTACTTTATATACAATATCGTTCTGATTTACTCACAAAAATTAGACCAAACCTCAAGCAGGCCCAGAACAAAGAATCTCATCAAATCTCAAATATAAGGAGTTATTAATCCTTTACACTCGACGACATTTTCGTTACAGAAAAATAGTAATTCGAAGGCTTTTTGTCATAGAGTGGAC
>NW_017083804.1:0-299 GCF_001483705.2 Eufriesea mexicana
TCAGCTTGGCTATGGGAAGGCCAACAATAGTGGTTCCTGCACGTTGCGTTGAGTCAGGGTATGTTTTGCTATGTTGGCTTGGGCGATATTTCGATAGGATAGCTTTAACTTTTGTGCTTTAGGCTGCTTTTCGGTGTATTTCTGCTACCCACTTTGCTCTAGTATGTCCTGCTTGGCTCTTGCGAGGCCAGCAATAGTGTCCGCGGCACGTTAGGTTGAGTTAGGTTACGTTTGGGTATGTTAGGGTTGGTTATGTTAGGAGAGGATAGGTCTGAAGTTAGTGCTATAGTCTGTCATTA
>NW_017083805.1:0-299 GCF_001483705.2 Eufriesea mexicana
GAGGGAAACTTCTACTGGCGTGTTATAGTCATTGCATTGCTATATCATCCAGTTGGAAAATTCAATTTTGCTGACATTTTCGACTAATATCGTGGTGAGCAAGCTTTTTGCATAAAAAACGAGCAAAGATCCAATTGGCGTGCTATAGCCATCGCAATGATATATAATCTGGCTGGAAAGATCAATTTTGTTGACATTTCCGGCTAATATTGTGGTTAGCTAACTTTCTTACATATATAAGCAGGAAATATTCTGTTGGCGTGCTATAGGCATTGCATTGCTGTAGAACCTGGAAGGAA
>NW_017083806.1:0-299 GCF_001483705.2 Eufriesea mexicana
CATATCACAAACGACAAAGTTACCATATCCGAACCTAGCCAAGCATAACATCACCAAACGTACCCTAATCCAACCTACCGTGCCCAGGCCACTATCGCCGTGGTCCACATCGCCGAGCATATAATGTTGGAGGAGAGTAGAGCGTAGAAATCCCACCGCAATGCAGTGTACAGCAGAAAAGCCATAGATATCCTAACCTATCCCAAGCCAACCTACCCTAACCAAAGATAACGTATCTCAAACTAACGTGCGCAGACCGCTATTGCTCACCACCCTAGTTCCAAGCGGAACATACCGGA
>NW_017083807.1:0-299 GCF_001483705.2 Eufriesea mexicana
CGCCTAACTCAACCTAACGTGCCGAGACAGATATTGTTGCCCACGCCAGTGACAAACTTGTCACACTAGAACTCAATAGCGGGCAGAAATCCACTGAATAGCACTTTAGAGCACAAAAGCTAAAGTTATCCTAACCGAACATAGCCTAACCCAACGTAACCGTACGTAACCTGACGAAGCGTAACGTGCTGAGAGCCCTATTGCTGACCTTCCCAAAGACAAGCTGCATATATTAGAGCACTGGTGGGCCCAGAAATCTACCTAACAGCAGAATATGTCACTAAAGCCAAAGATACCCC
>NW_017083808.1:0-299 GCF_001483705.2 Eufriesea mexicana
TATCCTAGTACAAAGTCGCAAAATCGGTCGAAAAATTCTCACCGAGACCGCAAAAGTATTGACGGAGAAATCTTGGAAATGACGTCATTTCTGAGAACTGACCCGGTGAACGACCTCCTGCAATATCATTTTCTCCTGACACAAGATCACGAAATCGGCCAGAAACCTTTCCTCGAGGCGGCAAAAGTATTGACCGAGAATTCTTGGAAATGACGTCATTTCTGAGAAATGACTCTGTGTACGACCTCCTGCAATATCATGTTCTCCTGATACAAAATCACGAAATCGGCCAGAAACCT
>NW_017083809.1:0-299 GCF_001483705.2 Eufriesea mexicana
TTGTTAGGTCAGATTATGTCAGGTTATGTTAGGGTATCCTTGCATTCTTTGCTGTTTGCTGCAATGCGGTGAACTTCTGCGCCCTACTGTTCCCTAGTATGACTTGCTGGGCTCTGGGGTGGCAGCAGTAGCGGCCTCGGCACGTTAGTTTGGGTCAGGATATGCTTGGTTATGTACAGTTTGTTTGGGTTGGGCTTGGGTAGCTTTGACTTTTCCGATGTACACTGCGATTGTACGGATATCTGCGTTCTGCACTCAACTAACGTGTTCAGCATGGCCAGCAATAATGGTTTCGTCAT
>NW_017083810.1:0-299 GCF_001483705.2 Eufriesea mexicana
GACTGTTATTCGGTGTACTTCTGCGCTCTACTGTGCCCTACTATGCACTGCTCAACTCTGGGGAGGCCAGCAATAGTGTTCGCCGCAGGTTAAGTTCAGTTATGTTATGTTTGGTTATTTTAGAGTCGGCTAGGTTAGGAGATGATGGCTTTGACTTTAGAGCCATAAACTGCTACTCGGTGGATTTCTGCGCTCTACTGTGCTCTAACATGCACTGCTTGCCTCTGGAGAGGCCGGCAGTGGGGGCCTCAGCACGTCAGTTCTTGTTATGTTACGTTTGGTTAGGTCAGGTTAGTTTG
>NW_017083811.1:0-299 GCF_001483705.2 Eufriesea mexicana
CATTGAAGCATCCAAACATAAATCCATGCATACATCCATGCATACATCCATGCATAGATCCATACATTCATCCACACAAACATCTATTCATTCATCCATTTTTCCTTCCATCCACGCATCCATTTATCCACCCACACATCGATACATCCATGCCTCCGTACATCCATACCTTCGTACATCCATCCATCCATACGGTCATACATCCATACATACAATCATCTGTACTTCCATTCTTGCATACACCCATCCACCTATACATCCATCCATCCATACATCCATACATCCATATATCCATCCAT
>NW_017083812.1:0-299 GCF_001483705.2 Eufriesea mexicana
CTCACGTGCCACGGCCGTCATTTCTAGGACCCCGAGGGTCGTGCAGAGAATAGTGGAGCAATGAAGAGCGGAGAAATCCACCGAATAGCAGTGTGCAGCGCAATAGTTATCGCAAACACCTTCTAACCTTACGGAAAGTAGCACTGCCATACGCAACCTAACCCAGCCAAAAGTGCTGAAACCACTACAGCTCACCTCCACAGACCCAAGCAGAAAATTCTAATGGAGGGTAGAATGCGAAAATCCATAGAATCGCGGTGTACAGCAAAAAAGTAAAGGATATCCCAACATAACCCGAA
>NW_017083813.1:0-299 GCF_001483705.2 Eufriesea mexicana
TGGTTACGTCACGATTGGTTAGGTTAGGAGAGGATGGCTTGAACTTAGTGCTATAGTCCGTTCATAGGTGGATTTCTGCGCCCTACATTGCTATAATACATTCACCTTGGCTATGGGAAGGACAGCAATTGCGGTCGATGCGCGATGTGCCGAGTCAGGTTATGTTCTGCTAGGTCGGATTGGGCAATGTTTTGTCAGGATAGCTTTAACCTCTGTGCTTTACGCTTCTTTTCGGTCAGGTTACCGAACACCATCTACTGTGCTCTAGTATGTCCTGCTTGGCTCTGGCGAGGCCAGCA
>NW_017083814.1:0-299 GCF_001483705.2 Eufriesea mexicana
ACGATATTAGTCGTAAATGTCAATAAACTTGAAATTTCTAGACAGATTCTACAGCAATGCTAACGCTATAGGGCTCCAAGAGGATCTTTCCACCTTACCTACGCAAGGAAGTTTGCTCACCACGATATTAGTCAAAAAAGTCAATAAAATTGAATTTTCCAGCCAGACTCTACAGGACTGGAATGGCTATAGCTCGCCAATAGAATCTCTCCTCCTTGTTTATGCAAGCAAGTTAGCTCACCACAATATTCGTCGAAAATGTCAATAAAGTTGATCTTTCCAGCCAGATACTAAAGCAC
>NW_017083815.1:0-299 GCF_001483705.2 Eufriesea mexicana
CGGCCATACATTCATGCATCCATAAATACAAACGTCCATACATTAATACATCCGTCCATCCATGCACCTATCCATCCATACATCCATTCATTCATACATCCTTACATCCATGCATCCACAGAGACATCAATACATAGATCCTTACATACACCAATACATTCATCCATACATGCATCCATAGACACATACTTTCATTCATCCATACATACATCCATGCATACTCCCATTCAAACATCCATACATACATAAATGCATACATCCATGTATACATCCATGCATACAGCCATACATGCGTCCAT
>NW_017083816.1:0-299 GCF_001483705.2 Eufriesea mexicana
ATTCATCTACTTGCCAGAGAATAAGTCTATTCAAAATTTAAAATCTGTTATAGCATGGTGAATCGATCGCATAACGCCATCAATGCAATGGCAAGTACAGCCATCTACTTGCCACAGAATATTTCTATTTTATATCTAAAACCTGTTATAGCTTGGTGAGTAGATCGCCTAACGTCTTCAATCCAATGGCAAGTACAGACATCTATTTTCCAGATAACAGGTGAATTCAAAATATATAACCTGTTATAGAACGGTGAATAGATCGCCCAACGCCTTCAAACCAATGGCAAGTACAGCCA
>NW_017083817.1:0-299 GCF_001483705.2 Eufriesea mexicana
CTCGTTAGGTTCAGATAAGGTTCGTAAGTTTATGTTACGTTTGGACAGGCCAGGATACGATAGACTCGACTTTTGCGCTGAACACTGCTATTCGGGGGATTTCTGCTTTATACTGCGCTTATGTTCTGCTTCGCTCCGGGCAGGTCGGCAGTATGGGAGCCGTCATGTCGTGTTGTGTTACACTACGTTTGGATAGGTTAGGATAGGTCATGTTTGGTCAGGATACGTTAGACTCATGTGCTACATACTGCAATGCGTTGGATTTCTGCGCTCCGCTGTGCTGTAGTACATTCTGCGTA
>NW_017083818.1:0-299 GCF_001483705.2 Eufriesea mexicana
TCGTGGTGAGCTGATTTTGTTGCATAAATGAGGAGGAAAGATTCTATTGGCATGCTATAGCCAATGCAATGCTAAAGAATATGACTGGAAAATTCAATTTTTTTGACATCTTTGACTAATATTGTGTCGAGCCAATTTTGTTGCACAAATAATGGGGAAAAATTCTGTTGCATTGGTATAGCCGTTGCAATGCTATAGAATCTGTCTTGAAAATTCAATTTTATTGACATTCTCGGCTACTATCGTGGTGAGCTAATTTTGTTGCATAAATAAGGAGGAAAGATTCTATTGGCATGGTA
>NW_017083819.1:0-299 GCF_001483705.2 Eufriesea mexicana
CAGAAGTAAATAGAAGAGCAGTGCATTGCGCGATAGTCGTATGTATCCAGACCTAACCCAAGCATACGTAACCTAACCAAACGTTGCCTTCCTCAACATAACGCGCGGCGGCCACTGTTGCTGGCCCATACGGGGCCAAGCAGAATGTAGTAGAGCCCAGTTAAGCGCAGAAATCCACCGTATATCTGTGTATAACATGAAAGTCGAAGCTACCCTTCCCGAATTTAACCAAATCAAAACTAACCAAACGTAACCTTACGCAACCTAACGTGACGGGACCAATATTGCTCGCATTCCCA
>NW_017083820.1:0-299 GCF_001483705.2 Eufriesea mexicana
TGCAGTGAGTAACGCAAGAGCCGTAGATATCCTAACCGAACCTGACCTAACCAAACCTAACCCAAAGTAGCAATGCCCCAAATAGCATGCAGACACCAGTGCTCCTAGACGCCTTATGGAAAATCAGAATGTAGTAGTGCACAGCAGATCACAGAAATCCACCGAATAACAGTCTATAGCACGAAATTCAAGGAAATCCTAACCAAACGTAGCCTAACGTAACCTAACCAAACATCACCTAACTTGACCTAGCGTGCCGCGACCACTACTGCTCTTCTCCCCTGAGTCGAGCAGAGTAT
>NW_017083821.1:0-299 GCF_001483705.2 Eufriesea mexicana
TCAATAAAATTGAAATTTCCAGCCAGATTCTACTGCATTTCAATGTCTATAGCACGCCAATAGGGTTTATCCTTCTTATATATGCGAGAATGTTATCTCACCACGATATTAGACAAAATGTAAATGAAATTGAATTTTCCAACCACACTCTATATCACTGCAATGGTTATAGCTTGCCAATATAATCTTTCCTGCTTGTTTATGCAAGAAAGTAAGCTCATCACGATATTAGTCGTAAATGTCAAGAAAATAGAAATTTCCAGGCAGATTCTACTGCATTGCAATGTCTATAGCACGCC
>NW_017083822.1:0-299 GCF_001483705.2 Eufriesea mexicana
ACGAATATATAAATATGTAAATAAATGAATATATATAGGGAGTTTCAATAGTTGTTTGATAGTATAAATAATAAAAATAAAATAAATGGTAATAGCAAATTTAACAATATAAATAATATTTTCACAGGAAAATTATGAGAGAGGTATTAAAGTCATGTCAATCTTTTTAAATAGCACTCTGACTTTTCTTACTCATAATGCAGTATCATAAGTTAGGATAAACACTATGATTAACTACATAATACTATTTCGTGCAGCAGTGTGATATAAATCACATAAACCGAGTTAGATCAACGCAA
>NW_017083823.1:0-299 GCF_001483705.2 Eufriesea mexicana
TGGTGATCGGTCTCCAGTTCTGGGGCTCCTTCAGGTTTCCTGTTTTGGGGATTAGAGAGGTTCTGTTGTGTCGCAGTACCGGCGGAAAGACTCTCGCGCCCCAAATAATGTTGAGGAGCGCCACTAGGTCTGCGCGTGGCATACTCCTGAGATGTTCTCGCTTTATTCCATCAATACCAGGGGCGGATTCCTTCATTCTTTGTAGTCCACTATGCACATCAGTGTAGTCTATCGGTGAGGACAGGTCGATCATTTTTTCTGTGTTATAGCTTTTTGGGGTCCAATCAAGCTCTTTTCGT
>NW_017083824.1:0-299 GCF_001483705.2 Eufriesea mexicana
AGCACAAAATTCATGGTTTTCATATCCTAACCTAACCAAGCGTAACATAACCAAGCGTAACAGAACTCAACATAACGTGCCTAGACCACAATTTCTGGCCTCGCCTGAGCCAAGCAGAACATACTATAGCTCAGTAGAGCACAGAAATTCAACGCAGAGAATTGTGTAGCGTAAAGGTCAAAGCCATCATATGCAAACCTAACCCAAACAATCCTAACCACACGTAACCTAACCTTACCTAACGTGCCACATCCACTATTGCTGGCCACCTCAGATCCGAGCAAAGTAAAATAGAGCAG
>NW_017083825.1:0-299 GCF_001483705.2 Eufriesea mexicana
TTACACCATGTGTTTACAACTGAGTTATGTTATGTTATGTTAAGGTTATGTTAATACAAATACCTTCTTTTCGTGATGCAGGCACACCTGCATGGACATAACAATGCTTCCGACGTTTGTTTGCAATATTTTCTCATTTTCCATGCACTCTCCTGTTCATTTTCAGAAAAATTAATAAATTGCTCAATTTCTGTGGTTAATTTATGAAATTTTATAATTGCGTTGTAAATACGTAACTTCGCACATTTGTCGTCTATCAGATAAAGGAATGAATGCTGATTGCCTAATTAAAACTGCTG
>NW_017083826.1:0-299 GCF_001483705.2 Eufriesea mexicana
TGAATTCACCCAAAATGGTTTATACTCAAAGAACCAATCTTCGAGTTCTAATGTCTGTCTCCTTAATTCAAAATTCTCATTCTTATCTTATGGTAATTTAGATCTCGTATGTATCCTTTAATTTTCATCCCCAATTTCCATAAACCCACCCCAATTTTTTTATTTGCCCATAGAATCGTTTATACTCGAGAAATTTAGGTTGGAGTTGTAATATCAGTATCCTTACCTTTGAATTGTTATTATAATTTCATTGGTATCTTCCAATTTGCATCCCCAATTTTCAAAAATCCACCCCTATT
>NW_017083827.1:0-299 GCF_001483705.2 Eufriesea mexicana
ACAGTCTTCTCACCACGATATGAGCCGAAAATGTCAATAGAATTGAACTTTGCAGTCAGATTCAATTGTAATGTGTTCGCTATACCAAACCAACAGAATCTTTCATTCTTATTTACGCATACAGGATAGCTCGCCACAATATTAAACTAAAATGTTAATAAAATTGAACTTTTCGGCCAGATTCTATTGCAATGCAATGTCTATAACAAACGAATGAGATATTTCCTTCTTGCTTATGCGGAAAACAATGCTCACCACGACATTAGTCGAAAAAGTCAATAAAATTGAACTTTTCCGTC
>NW_017083828.1:0-299 GCF_001483705.2 Eufriesea mexicana
TATATCAACACATATAGTCAAAATCTATCTTAACCATTACCACACCTTTATCAACTAAGTCTTCTTAATAACTAACGTAAGAGTCAATGGACCATTAGTCATTCAACACTTTATTGTTACTAAATCCAAAACCGTGTTCTTTATCCCGTTCCCTATTTCCTTCTTATCTCTCCCCTTACAATTCCCTAGATCAAATTAACGCAGCTGAATCACACAGATAGAACTGTATACCAATAAACCTCTGTTAGTTCACTATACATCGTCGAATAATTCTAAAACTAACATAGAAACATGAACGC
>NW_017083829.1:0-299 GCF_001483705.2 Eufriesea mexicana
AACCTAGCGTGCGGCGAACATTACTGCTGGCCACATCATAGTAGAGCTGAGTGTAGTCGAGTGAAGTAGAGCGCAGATATCCACCGAATAACAGTCTATGTCAAGAAACACAAGATTTCCAAACCTAACCCAAACAAGCAGACCCTAACGAAACGTAATCTAATGGAACCTAACGTGCCGAGAACACTATTTCTGGATGCCCCTGAGACAAGCAGAACATATTAGAGGAGATTAGTGTGCAGAAATACACACAATCGCATTGTACAGCAGAAAGGACAAAGCTATCCGAACTTAACACA
>NW_017083830.1:0-299 GCF_001483705.2 Eufriesea mexicana
AGTAGATTGCTGGAACCCATAGAATCGCAGCATACTGCCGAAAAGTCGAAGATACACAAACCAAGCCAGAGCAAACATAACCGAAGGAAGCGTAGCCTATCACCACTTAGTTTGGCGAGACCTCCATTACTGGCCTTCCCAGAGCCATGCAGAGCATACTAGAGCACAGTAGAGCGCAGGAATCCATCGAACAGCATTGTATACCGCGAAAATCGAAGCTACGGAAACCAAACTCAAACCAACATAACCAATCCAAACGTAGCATAACCCATCCCAACGTGGCGTGACCAGTATTGCCG
>NW_017083831.1:0-299 GCF_001483705.2 Eufriesea mexicana
TGGCAGCAATAGCGGTCTCGGCAGTGTTGGTTAAGTTAGGCTATGTTTGCTTATGCTTTGTTGTTGTGGGTTAGGTTAGGGTTGCATTGTCTTTTCTAATGTACACTGCAACTCTACGTATTACTGCATTCTACTCTCCGCTAGCATGTCCTGCTTCGCTCTGGGGACGGCAGCAATAGCGGTCTCCGCAAGTTGGGTTGAGTTAGGCTATGTTTGGCTAAGTCCTGTTGGCATGCTACGTTTGGGTAGCTTTGGCTTTTCTGATATACACTGCGTTTCTATGGATTTCTGCTTCGTTC
>NW_017083832.1:0-299 GCF_001483705.2 Eufriesea mexicana
GCTATGCTATACCCTGCTCGACCCTCGGGAGGGCTGTAATAGTAGTCTCGGCACGTTAGGTTTCCTTACGTTACGTTTGTGTATGTCAAGATTGGTTAGGTTAGGAGAGGATTGCGTTGACTTTTGCGTTGTACACTTCTACTCGGTGGGTTTCTGCGCTCTACTGTGCTCCAATAGGATCAGCTTGACCCTGAAAGGGCCAGCAACTGTGGTATGGGCACGTTATGATTAGTTACGCTAGGTTTGGTTGGGTTAGGTTAGCTGACGTTAGGCTAGGATATCTTTGACTTTTGTACTTT
>NW_017083833.1:0-299 GCF_001483705.2 Eufriesea mexicana
GAGCTAACTTTCTTCCATAAATAAGGAGGAAAGATTCTATTGGCGTGCTATGGCCATTGCAAGACCAAAGAATCTTACTGGAAAATTCAATTTTATTGAGATTTTCGAATAATTCCGTGGTGAGCTATCTTTCTTGCTTAGGTTAGGAGGAAAGATCCGTTCGGAGTGCTATGGCCATTGCAATGGTACAGAATCTGGCTGGAAAGTTCAATTTTATTGACCTTTTCGACTTATATCAGGGTGAGCTATCTTTCTTGCATAAATCAGGAGGAAAGATTCTGTTGGCATGCTATAGGCAT
>NW_017083834.1:0-299 GCF_001483705.2 Eufriesea mexicana
CAATCCAATGGCAAGTACAGCCATCTACTTGCCAGAGAATAAGTATATTCGAAATATATAACCAGTTATAGCTTGGTGAATAGATCCCCTAACGCCTACAGTACAATGGCAGGTACAGCCATATAGTTGCCAGAGTATAGGCCTATTGAAGGTCTATAGTCTGTTATAGCTCAGATAATAGATCGCCTAACGCCTTCAATCTAATGGTAAGTACAGCCATCTGGTTGCCAGGGTATTGGTCTATCCAAAAACTATAGCATTTTATACCTTGGTCAATAGGTCGCCCATCGCCTTCAATC
>NW_017083835.1:0-299 GCF_001483705.2 Eufriesea mexicana
AAGAGTAAGTACAATTTGCATTGTGATTAGAACATCAACTAGATTCTTTCATTAACTTCCGATAATTTCCAATTTTTTTTATTGTGTAACGGATAGCTATTGTATTTGAAATAGTACACCCGTTTATCTACGCTACAGTAAAATGATTGCTACAATAAAATATTCCTGTTAAAGTTTGCGTTAGTGTCTTTTTATATATTTTTTTCCGATTTTTTTGAAAGATTTTGTACTTTAATAGCAACGAGAAATATTATAGATCAAAGGAGTCTGAAAAAGTAGTGTGCTTTTGCTACCGTTTT
>NW_017083836.1:0-299 GCF_001483705.2 Eufriesea mexicana
TGGTCTCGGCACGACACGGTGAGATATGTTACGTTCGGTTCGGATACGTTAGCTCTGGTTAGGCTTGTGTAGCTTCGATTCTTCTGCTCGACGCTGCGATTCTCTTTATTTCTGTGTACTACTCTCCACTATTATGCTCTGCTTCGATCTGTGGGGACCAGCAATACGGGTCGCGGCACGTTGTGCCGAGTTAGGCTACGTTTGGTTAGGTTAGGTTAGGTTGGGCTATGTTAGGGTAGCATTCACTTACGGGTCGAACACTGCAATTCTATGGACCTCTGTGCTCTACGGCGCTCTAT
>NW_017083837.1:0-299 GCF_001483705.2 Eufriesea mexicana
CAGGATAAACTAAGGAACAGTACAGCGCAGGAATCCGCCACATTGCAGTGTACAGCACAAAGGACAAATGTATCCAAACCTTAGCTGAAACAACCTAAACACACGGAGTGTGTCCTAGCACAACATATAGTGCCGAGGCAGCTGCCGCTGGCCTTCCAATCGGCTAGTAGAATACAGTAGAGCACAGTAGGGCGCAGAAGTCCGCCGAATAGCAATGGGCAGCAAAGAAGTCGTAGTTACCCTTTCCTAACATAGCAGACCGTAACATAGCCAAAAGTAACCTAACTAAACCCAAGTAA
>NW_017083838.1:0-299 GCF_001483705.2 Eufriesea mexicana
TTTAAAAAATTTATTATATTTTTTATAATTGAGTATGTAACTTTGTCATAATTAATATTCGTAGTTTATAATATATTCGAAACGGGAAATTTTTAATATTTCTGAACGAAACAGGTATGATTTAGGCCACTACCATAATCACAAGCATATATTTGTAATCATAAGGAATAATGCTGCAAGTGACAATTTAAAGAATTGCACCTTATTAATTAATTGAGTTGCAAAACGATTCATGCATTTATCAGATGGAAATGAATAAAAGCACATTTTCTGTTTCCCCAAAAGTTATGCAATTTAAT
>NW_017083839.1:0-299 GCF_001483705.2 Eufriesea mexicana
GAGAGGTTACCTTTAACTTTGACGTGTACACCGCTATTCGGTGTATTTCTGCGCTCTGCTGTGCTCTAACACGCTCTGATTGACGTGGGGTGCCCAGCAATGGTGGTCACGTCGCGTTTGGTTCTGTTAAGCTGCGTTCGGTTAGGCCACGCTTGGTTAGGTTGTGCTAGGATAGCTTTGACTTGTGTGCTGTACATTGCAATTTGGTGACCTTCTGCGTTCTACTGTGCTCCAGTGTACTCTGCTCGACACTGGGGATGCCAGGAACTGTGGTCATGGCACGATAGGTTTTGTTAGGC
>NW_017083840.1:0-299 GCF_001483705.2 Eufriesea mexicana
ATATATATTGTTGCCGGAAAATGCAATTTTATGACATTTTCGATTACCATAGTGGTGAGCAAATTCTCTTACATAAATAAGGAGGAATGTTACTATTGGCGTGCTGTAAGCGTTGCAATGCTATGGACTCTGGTAGGAAAATTCAAATTTATCGACATTTTCGACTAATATAATGGGGAGCAACCTATCTTTCATAAACAAGGTCGATGGATCCAATTGGCGTGCAATAGGCATTCCAATGCGACAGAATATTGCTGATAAATTCAATTTTACTGACACTTTCGACTGATATCGTGGTG
>NW_017083841.1:0-299 GCF_001483705.2 Eufriesea mexicana
TTATTGACATTTTCGACTAATATCGTTGTGAGCTAATTTTGTTGCATAAATAAAGAGGAAAGGTTCTATTGGCATGCTATAGCCATTGCAATGCTATAGAATTTAACTGGAAAATACAATTTCATTGACGTTTTCGTCTAATATCGTTGTGAGCTGATTTTGTTGCATAAATAAGGAGGAATGGTGTCCTTGGCATGCTACAGCCATTCCAGTGCTATTGAATCTGAATGGAAAAATTAATTTTATTGACATTTTCGTCTAATATGGTGGAAAGATGATTCTGTTGCATAAATAAGGCG
>NW_017083842.1:0-299 GCF_001483705.2 Eufriesea mexicana
AGCAGAATATACTAGAGCACAGCAGAGCGCAGAAAGCTACCGAATGGCACTGTACAACGCAAATGTCAATGCCACCCTAGCCAAACGTAACCTAACGTGGCCAAACCAAACGTAACCTGACTGAACTTTCGTGCCACGAGCGCTATTGCTGATTTTCCCAGAGTCGAGCAGAGCATAGTAGAGCAATGAAGAGTGCAGGAATTCATCGATACGCGTGTATAGCACAAAAGTCAAAGCTATCCCATCCTAACCTAAGAAAAGCTTAACATGAGCAGACGTAACGTAGCACAACCTGGCGT
>NW_017083843.1:0-299 GCF_001483705.2 Eufriesea mexicana
CTATAGCATTGCAACGGCTATAGCACGCCAATAGTATCTTTCCTCCTTATTTATGCACGAAAGTTAGCTCACCCCGATATAAGTCGAACTTGTCAATATAATTATGTTTTCCTCCCAGATTCTGTTGCACTGCTGCGGCTATAGCACGCCAATGGAATTTTTCCTCCTTATTTATTCAGGAAAGTAAGCTCAACACGATATTATTCGAAAATGTCAATAAAATTGAGTTTTCCAGCCATTTTCTATTGCACTGCAACGGCCACAGCACGCCAATACGTTATTTCCTACTTATTTATGAA
>NW_017083844.1:0-299 GCF_001483705.2 Eufriesea mexicana
TAGGCGATGTATTCACCAAGCTATTACAGATTATAGATTTTTAATAGGCATATTCTCTGGCAACTAGATGGCTGTACTTTTCATTGGATTGGATGCGTTAGGCTACCAAATCACCAAGCTATGACAGTTTATATATTTTGAATAAACTTATTCTCTGGCAAGTGGATGGCTGTACTTTAAATTGGATTGAAGGCGTTGGGCGATCTATTCACCAAGCTGTAGCAGGTTATAGATTATGCATAGACCTATTTCCTGGCAAGTAGATGTCCGCACTTGCCATTGGATTGGAGGCGTTAAGC
>NW_017083845.1:0-299 GCF_001483705.2 Eufriesea mexicana
GCAATGCAATGGCTATAACAAACCAAAAGCATCTTTCCTCCTTATTTATGCGGAAAATCTTGCCCACCACGATATTAGACGAAAATGTCTATAAAATTGAACATTTCTGTCAGATTATATTGCTATGCAATAGCTATAGCAAACAAAATGTATCATGTATCCTTATTTACACAGAAAAGTTTGCTCGCCCCGATAGGAGCCGAAAACGTCAATAAAATTGAACTTTGCTGCCAGGAACTGTTGCAATTCAATGGCTATAGCAAACCAATAGGATCTTTCCTCCTTATTTATGCACAGAA
>NW_017083846.1:0-299 GCF_001483705.2 Eufriesea mexicana
TAAGGAGGAAAGATTCTGTTGGAATGCTAGAGGCATTGCAATGCTTTAGAATCTTCCTGGAAAAATCAATTTTATTGCCATTTTTGACTAATATCCTGGTGAGCTAACTTTCCTGCATAAATAAGGAGGAAAGATGCTATGGCGTACTATAGCCATTGCAATGTTCTGGAATCAGGCTGAAAAGTTCAATTTCACTGACATTTTCGACGAATACCGTAGTGAGCTACCTTTCTTGAATAAATAAGTTTGAAAGATTCTATTTGCGTGCTATAGCTATTTCTTTCCCACAGTAACTTGCT
>NW_017083847.1:0-299 GCF_001483705.2 Eufriesea mexicana
CGATATTAGCAGAAAATGACAATGAAATTGGATTTTCCAGCAAGATTCTATAGCATTGCAACGACTATAGCTTTCCAAAAGAATCTTTCCTCCTGATTCATGGAAGAAAGTTAGCTCACCACCATATTAGGCGTAAATGTCAATAAAATTCATTTTTCTAACCAGATGCTTTGGCATTGCAATGCCAATAGCACGCCAATAGAATCTTTCCTTCTTATTCATGGATGAAAGTTAAGTCACCACGATATTAGTCGAAAATGTCAATAAAATTGTATTTTCCGGACAGATTCTACAGCATT
>NW_017083848.1:0-299 GCF_001483705.2 Eufriesea mexicana
AATTAAGTAGGAAAGATACATTTGGCGTGCTATATCCGTTGCAATGCTATAGAATCTCTCTGGGAAGCATAATTTTATTGACATTTTCGGATTATATCGTGGCGAGCAAACTTTCACGCATAAATAAGGAGGAAATACCCTTTTGGCGTGCTGTGGACATTGCTGTGCAATAGGGTCTGTCTGGATAGTTCAATTTTATTGACATTTTCGACTAATATCGCTGTGAGCAAGCTTTGTTGCATAAATAAGGAGGAACGATGCTTCTGGCGAGTTGTAGCCATTGCAGTGCTATAGAATCT
>NW_017083849.1:0-299 GCF_001483705.2 Eufriesea mexicana
TTACATGCCACTCCAGAGCCATGGAGTATACCACAAAAGGCGAAGGGTCTGCTCCTAACATAGTCAACCGTTGCATAACCAAACGGAACATAACTCAACCTAACATGCCAAGACAACTACTGCTATGCTCCACAAAGGCAAGCAGAACATAACAATGCACAATAGACCACAGAAGCCCACTGAATAGCAGTGTATAGCACAAAAATAAAAGCTAACCTACCCTACTTTCTCCAATATAGGCATAAACAAGCGTAACATATTTCAACCTAACGTACCCCGACCATTATTGCTGGCAACCA
>NW_017083850.1:0-299 GCF_001483705.2 Eufriesea mexicana
TATGCAAGAAAGTTAGCTCACCACCATACTAGCCGTAAATGTCAATAAAATTGATTTTTCCGGGTAGATTCTTTGGCATTGCAATGCCAATAGCACGCCATTAGAATCTTTCTGCCTTATCTACGCAAGAAAGGTAGCTCACCACAATATTAGTTGAAAATGACCATAAAATCGAAACTGCCAGGCACATTCCATATCATTGCAATGGATATAGCACGGCAAAAGGGTCTTTCCTGCATACTTATGCAAGCAAGCTAGCTCACCACGATATTAGTCGAAAATGAAAATAAAATTGAACT
>NW_017083851.1:0-299 GCF_001483705.2 Eufriesea mexicana
ACGACCAGTACTGCTGGCCTCCAAAGAGCCAAGCAGTGCATAATAGAGAGGAGTAGAGAGCAGTAACGCATAGAATTGCAGTGTACAGTAGAAATGTCGGAGATGACCAAACCCAACCAAAACAAACATAACTTAAAGAAACTTATTCTATGACAACCTGACGTGCCGAGACCACCATTACTACTCTCCGAACAGCCGTGCAGAACGTACTTGAGCACAGTAAGGCGTAAAAACCTCCGAAGTGCATCGTATAGCAAAAAAGTCAATGCTAACCTGACTTAACCTATCCAAACGTAATA
>NW_017083852.1:0-299 GCF_001483705.2 Eufriesea mexicana
CTAAGAACTGGGATTGCTTAATTGAACATTTTTGTTATTTATGTAGAAGTCAGGTTATTCTTGTGAGTTTGCTGTTTATCACGGTTATTACAGTTATCTGTAACAAAGGGATCGTTGATAAGAGAGTTACCGAACCAAACGAAAGTATAATGCATGTCAAGGATGAAAAATGAGCCAGGAAAGAAGGAAGAGTGTCTTTCACGTTGAAATTAAATATGATCGTCCAATTTGACACGACGTCCCATTTTTAAACTTGTCCTTTATCTGCACCCATCCTCTGCTCTTCCAAATCGCTGGCC
>NW_017083853.1:0-299 GCF_001483705.2 Eufriesea mexicana
CCCACACGTCCATACATCCATGCATCCGTACAACCATACATTCGTACATCCATACATCCATACATACATTCATCCATACATACATAACTCAAATACATCCATACATTAAGACATACATACACACATACATCCATACATACATACGTCCATCCATCCATACATCTATCCATCCATACATTCATCCATCCATACATCCATCCATCCATACTTCCTTACATCCACACACCCACACACAGATAAATCCATGCACCCTTACACACATCCATCCATACATACATCCACACATTCACCCATACATC
>NW_017083854.1:0-299 GCF_001483705.2 Eufriesea mexicana
TAACACCGTGTTGAGCTTACTTTCTTGCATATATAAGGAGGAAACATTCAATTCACGTGCTATTGCTGTCGCAATGCTATAGAAGCTGGCTGAAAAGTTCAACTTTATTGACATATTCGAATAATACTGTGTGTGAGTTAACTTGCTTGCATAAATAAGGAGGAAAGATTCTGTTGGCGTGCTATAGGCATTATAATGCAGTAGAATCTGGGAGGAAAATTCAATTTTATTGACAATTTCGACTAATATCGCGGTGAGCTAACTTCCTTGCATAAGTAAGGAGGAAAGATTCAACTGGC
>NW_017083855.1:0-299 GCF_001483705.2 Eufriesea mexicana
TTCACGAAGCAAAATCTCAAACAGGATAAATAACTAAAAACATTTAATCGAAACCACGTACAATGATACGAAAAGCAATTTTCTAAAATATCAACAGCTCGAATTGCGATAACAATATGAATAACACGCGCATGCGGCATTTTATCTTTCGAATATACTATTCTCTCTGCAAAAAGATATCCTTTATGTACATCACGAAAGCTCTCGAGCATTTCTGGAATTATATTTTATGCTGATACGGTTCGATAATTTATGCGTTACCCAAATCTTCGATATCCATTGAATTTAAAGTTAATTAT
>NW_017083856.1:0-299 GCF_001483705.2 Eufriesea mexicana
TGGATGCATTTGAGTTATGTATCTATGGATGTATGCATGTATGGATACACGCATGTACGCATGCATGGATGCACGGATGCATGGATATAAGGATGTGTGGATGGATGAAAGGATGTATGGATAGACGGAAGGACGGTTGTATGTATGGATGTTTGTATGGATGTATGTAAGGATGTATGCATGCATGTACGTATGGATGTGTGTGTGGATGTATGTAAGGATGTATCCATGGATGAATGTATGGATGTTAGTATGGATGTATGTAATGGTGTACGTATGGATGTTTGTATTGGTGTATG
>NW_017083857.1:0-299 GCF_001483705.2 Eufriesea mexicana
AAAGTTTTTCCTTCAAATCAATTTGTTTAGTAGTTATAAGCACTTGTTCCACAACAATCATGCAGTGCCAATACTTTTGTCCAGCGCTGTATATATTTAGCATATTTACCCTTAATATAATATTTTAGTTAAATAAAACCTGTTTTGTTACAAAAAGCGAGTTGTTTATTAGACGCACTGATCTCCGTCTGCATAGGATTAATTTAGCCAAAAATCCTGCAATTATAATTAATAATTCAGGCCGGAGTATTAGTCGCAGGTCAGGGAATCCTATTTGCAGAAAGCACGGGTCTCACTGA
>NW_017083858.1:0-299 GCF_001483705.2 Eufriesea mexicana
CAGATTAGAATAAAAATCAGTAATATTTCTAGGATTAAGATGAAAGGTCCAGACTTAAGAGATATGCTCTTCATACTTGACATGTAAGAAGTTCAATTATTTGAAAAAAATCCTTTGGACTGTTATTTTGAAAACATACAGGAAGGAAAAGGAGATCAAGATAAAAAAGGAATATGTGCTTCTTGACAGAGAGTAATAGAACAGAATAATGGATCTTGAACTCTAGTACAACGAGGCACATGGTTAATAAACTAGAATATTTTAAAAAATAGGAAGAAATAAGAGCAGAATTTGGATCA
>NW_017083859.1:0-299 GCF_001483705.2 Eufriesea mexicana
GGCATCGTAATGGTACAGAATCTGGCTGGAAAGTTCAATTTTATTGACATTTTCGACTTATATGGGGTTGAGCAATCTTTCTTGCATAAGCAAGGAGGAAAGATTCCATTAGCCTGCTATGGGCATTGCAATGCTATAGAACCATGCTGGAAAATTCAATTTTATTGTCATTTTCTAATAATATCGCGGTGAGCTAACTTGTTTCCCTAAGTAAGGGGGAAAGATCCTTCTGGAGCGCTCTAGCCATTGCAATGCTGCGGAATATGGCTGGAAAATTCAATTTTATTGACATTTTCGAC
>NW_017083860.1:0-299 GCF_001483705.2 Eufriesea mexicana
GCACCGTACTGTCCATTGTAGATATCTCTAGCCATAGACGTAGTATACATTCGTTATTCGAGAATTGCATTGGGACTTAAACTACCAGTGGACAAAGTTACACAACGGCAGGATTACAGCTGTGTTATCAGTACCGTGTACCCTGTTGTCGAACCTTAATATCTCGAGCTATAGTGAATAGGCCCCTTGCCGTTATAAAATTGCTATGGCATATAAATCATCAGTAGCCTTGTTAATCAAACGGCCACACTGCACTCTTAACGCCATTTCTCAATACTCTATAGAAACATGCCAATTTC
>NW_017083861.1:0-299 GCF_001483705.2 Eufriesea mexicana
CCTTTCCAAACGTAACATTATAAAACGTAAACTAACTGAACCTAACGTGACGCGGACATTATTGGCGGCCTCCCCATAGCCAGGAAGAACAGATTTCTGGAGTGTAGGACGCAGAATTCCGTAGAATGGCAGTGTATACCTGAAAAGTCAAAGCTACCCAAACCTTACACAAAAAAGCAGAACATAGCCAAACATAGCATAACTCATCCTAGCGCGCGGAGACTGCTATTGCTGCCCTCCCTAGAGGCTAGGAGGACATACTAGAGCACAGTAGAGCGCAGAAATGCACCCAATAGCTG
>NW_017083862.1:0-299 GCF_001483705.2 Eufriesea mexicana
CCATCCATCCATCCATCCATACGTCCATACATCCGTACATCCATATATTCGTACATCCATACGCCCATACACCCATACATCCATTCATGCATACATCCATACGTTCTTAAATCCATACATTCATACGCACATACATACATACATGCATACATCCATACATCCATACATTTATCCATACATACATTCATCCATCAATAGAGCCATACAATCATATATCCATACATCCAAAAATCCATCCATCCATACCTCCGTCCAACAATACAACCATCAATCCATACATCCATCCATTCATACACCCA
>NW_017083863.1:0-299 GCF_001483705.2 Eufriesea mexicana
TAGCGCCATCAATCCAATGGCAAGTGCAGTCATCTACTTGCCAGAGAATTGGTCTATTCAAAACCTATGATCCGTTATAGCTTGGTGAATACAACGACTAACGCCTTCAATTCAATGGCAAGTGCAGACATATACTTGCCAGAGGATAAGTCTATTCAAAATCAATAACCTGTTATATCTTGGTGAATAGATCGAATATCGACTTCCATCCAATGGCAAGTACAGCTGTCTACTTTCCAGAGAATAAGTCTATTCAAAATCTATATTCTCTTATAGCTTGGTGAATAGGTCGCCCAACT
>NW_017083864.1:0-299 GCF_001483705.2 Eufriesea mexicana
TGCAGAAACAATTTTTCGATTTTAAATGGGACTCAAGTGAAAGTGTTAATCACAATTTAGCCAGGATTGAACACTTGTCGACTAAAATGAAGAGCCTAGACGGCGCAGTTCCAGATTGCATGATATTGACACGCATATTGTCAATATTGCCCAAGAAGTTTAATCACTTTCACAGCGCGTGGGATTCCGTAGAAGATAAAAAGAAAACCCTCGAAAATTTGACGGCACGATTAATAGCGGAGGAAGTTAGAACCCAAGAACAGGACAGCTCCGAGGATATGAGTGTGGCATTATTAATG
>NW_017083865.1:0-299 GCF_001483705.2 Eufriesea mexicana
GATATGAAACAATAATTGTACCTTTTCGCTTCTGAGTTATGAAGAGAGTAGCAAATGCCTTGTTCTGAATTAATTTAACAAATTGAACGAAATTTCTCTCTTATCCAAAAAGATGACAGGACACGTTACAATAGTTGGATTACCTTCAGAAAAAATTTTCTAAGCCCTAACAGCTTTGAAATCTATGGAGCTTTTATCACGTCCGCAGTTCGATAGTCATATTATAGCGTGACGTCATACAACGTTTACAGGAGTGAAAGGATTAACCCCTTGACATAGAATGGCGTCTGGAAGACGTC
>NW_017083866.1:0-299 GCF_001483705.2 Eufriesea mexicana
TACCGTGCTGCCACCACAATTTCTGGCGTCCCCAGAGACAAGCAGGATGAGATAGAGCGCATTTGAGTGCAGAAGTCCATAGTAAAGCAGTGTTGAGCACAAAAGTCAATGATATCCTAACCTAACACTACCTAAACTAGCCTAACCAAACGTAATATAACCAAACCTATTGTGCCACGACCAGTATGGCTAGCCTCCACAAAGTCGAGCAGAGTAGAGTAGAGCAACGTAGAGCACAGAAATCCTCCGAACAGCAGTGTACAGCACGAAAGTCAAAGATAACCAGGCCGACCGTCAGG
>NW_017083867.1:0-299 GCF_001483705.2 Eufriesea mexicana
CAAGAAAGTTAGCTCACCACAATATTTGTCGAAAATGTCAATAAAATTGGACTTTCTAGACAGTTTGTGCAGCATTGGAATGGCTATAGTACGCCAAGAGGATCTTTTCTCCTTACTTACGCATGAAGTTTGCTCACCGCGATATTAGTAGAAAATGTCAATATAATTGAATTTTCCTTCTAGATTCTACAGCATTGCAATGCCTATAGCAGGCCAACAGAATCTTTCCTCCTTACTTATGCTAGCAAGTTAACTAACCACAATATTGTTCGAAATTGTCAATAAAATTGAATTTTCCT
>NW_017083868.1:0-299 GCF_001483705.2 Eufriesea mexicana
AAATTAACTCACCTCGATATTAGCCGAAAATGGCAATAAAATTGAATTTTCCAGTCAGATTCTTTAGCAATGCAACGGCTATAGCATGCCAACAAAATCGTTCCTACTTATTTACGCAACAAAATTAGCTCAAAACGATATTCGACAAAAATGTCAATAAAAATGAATTTTCCAGTCTGATTCTATTGCATTGCAATGGCTATAGCATGACAATGGAACCTTTCCTCCTTATTCACGCAACAAAATTAGCTCAGCACGATATTAGTCGAAAATGTGAATAAAATTGAATTATCCAGTCA
>NW_017083869.1:0-299 GCF_001483705.2 Eufriesea mexicana
CCTTATCATTTCAATGGATATAGCACGCCAAAAGGATCTTTCCGCCATACTTATGCAAGAAAGCTAGCTAACCACGATAATAGCCGTAAATGTAAATTAAATTGAATGTGCCAGGCACATTCCATATCATAGCAATGGCTACAGTACGCCAAATCGATCCTTCCTTCCTACTAATTCAAGGAGGTTAGCTCACCATGATATTATACGAAAATGACATTAAAAGTGCACTTTCCAGACAGATTCTACAGCATTGCAATGGTTATAGCTTGCCAATATAACATTTCCTCCTTGTTTATGCA
>NW_017083870.1:0-299 GCF_001483705.2 Eufriesea mexicana
GCGCTTGGTTGGGCAAGGTTAGGTTAAGCTTGGTTAGGTTAGATTTGACTTTTGTGCCGTACATTGCTATGCGGTCGATATCTGCACTCCGAATTGCTGTACTAGCAACTGCTTGACTCTGGGGAGACCAGAAATAGTGGCCCTAGCACGTTTGGTTGCGTTACGATACTTTTGAGTAGGATAGGTTCGGTTAGGTTAGGTTAGGTCAGTTTTGGTCAGAATGGCTACGACTTTTGCGCTATACACTGCGGTTCGGTGGATATTTGCGATCTGCTGTGCTCTAGCATGTTCTGAATGGC
>NW_017083871.1:0-299 GCF_001483705.2 Eufriesea mexicana
AAACCTGTGTTTTGTATTGCATAATTTTTGGGGTACTCAATATACACCAAAAATCAGATCAAGTAGACATTGCTACTCAAAAATTAAAAGGCCTTTTAAAGTCGATGGTTAAAAATCATTGAATAGACTTTTTTAAGAGTTAGTATTATAAATTGGAATTTTTGGTTGAAGTAGATTTTGCCTTGAGTATTTATTTCAATAATATTTTTAATGTTGTCATTATGTTTTGTCTCTCTTTAAAATCATTACTTTCAGAGTTTGTGTCATTTTATAAATTAAAAAGTTTTGGTGAAATAGAT
>NW_017083872.1:0-299 GCF_001483705.2 Eufriesea mexicana
CATAACTCAACGTAACCGGCAAGGACCAGTAATGCTCGACTTCCCTGAGTCGATCAGAGTATAGTAGAGCAATTTTGAGCGCAGAAATCCACCGAATAGCAGTCTATAGCACAAAAGTCTAAGATATTCCAACCGAACCCGACCTAACCTGATCTTACCAAACATAACCTAACATAACCTACCGTGCCACGACACCTACTGCTCGCCTCCCTGTAGCTGAGCGGAGTATAATAGAGCAATGCAGTGGGCGGATATCCTCCGTATAGAATTGTAGAGCAATAAAGCCAAAGATATCCCAA
>NW_017083873.1:0-299 GCF_001483705.2 Eufriesea mexicana
ACTATGGCTGGCCTTCCCAGAGCCAAGCTGAAAATACTAGAGCTCTGTAGGGCGCAGAAATCTACCTAATAGCAGACTATAGCACTAAAACCAAAGGTGTCTTCTCCTAACACAACCTATCATAACATAACCCAACGTACATAACTCAACCTAACGTGCCGCGACCATTATTGCTAACCTCCACAGAGCCAAGCAGATCAGATTAGCGGAGAGTAAAACACAGAAATCTATAGAAACGTAGTGTACATCAGAAAATTCGAAGTTACCCAAACCTAACCCAAACCAACAGGACATAACCA
>NW_017083874.1:0-299 GCF_001483705.2 Eufriesea mexicana
TCCATACATACACACATTCTTCCGTCCATTCACCCATCCATCCGTCCACCCACACATTCATACTTCCATGCCTCCGTACATCCATATATTCTTACATACATCCATGCATACGTACATACGTACATACATAACGCAAATACGGCCATTCATTCATACATCCATACATACAAACTTCCATACATTAATACATTCATCCTTCCATACATTCATCCATCCATACTTCCATCCATCTATATATCCATCCATCCATACATCCATACATCCACACATCCATACATCCACAAATCCAGCCATCCATG
>NW_017083875.1:0-299 GCF_001483705.2 Eufriesea mexicana
TATGCTCTACTATCCTCTGCTTGGCTCTGTCGAGACTGGTAATAGTGGTTCCGGCACGTTAGGGTGAGTCAGACTACGTTTGGCCATGTTATGTTTATGGCTATGGTTACCTCCGGATAGCTCTGACTTTCTAGGCATAGACTGTTATTCGATGTGCCTCTGCGATCAACTGTGCTCTACTGTACGCTGCTCCAATCTGGCGAGGCCGGAAATAGTATTCGATGCACGTTAGGTTTTGTTAGGTTACATTTGTGTATGTTACGATTGTTTCGGTTAGGAGAGGATACCTTTGACCTTTT
>NW_017083876.1:0-299 GCF_001483705.2 Eufriesea mexicana
AACCAAACGTAACAAAGCACAACATGTCGTGCCACGACCTCAATTGCTGTCCTCCCCACAGTCTAGCAGTGTATGGTAGAGGAATGAAAAGCAAAAGATATCCACCGAGTAGCTGTTATTAGCATAAAATTGGGGGTTATCCTAACCTATCTTCACCAAACTCAACGTAACCGTACGTAACGTGACTCAACCTAACGTGTCTTAACCACTATTGCTGACCTCTCCAGAGTCAAGTCGAATCAGCTAGAGCACAGTGGAGCGCTGAAACCCGCCGCAATGAAGTGTAAAGCACAAAGGTC
>NW_017083877.1:0-299 GCF_001483705.2 Eufriesea mexicana
AACCAAACGTAACAAAGCACAACATGTCGTGCCACGACCTCAATTGCTGTCCTCCCCACAGTCGAGCAGTGTATGGTAGAGGAATGAAAAGCAAAAGAAATCCACCCAGTAGCTGTTATTAGCATAAAATTGGGGGTTATCCTGACCTATCTTCACCAAACTCAACGTAACCGTACGTAACGTGACTCAACCTAACGTGTCTTGACCACTATTGCTGACCTCTCCAGAGTCAAGTAGAATCAGCTAGAGCACAGTGGAGCGCTGAAACCCGCCGCAATGAAGTGTAAAGCACAAAGGTC
>NW_017083878.1:0-299 GCF_001483705.2 Eufriesea mexicana
GACCTAACCTGACCTGGCCTGACCTGGGCTGACCTTACCTGACTGATCTGACCTGACCTGACCCGACCTGACCTGACCATATATGACTTGGCCTGACCTGGCCTGACCTGAACTGACCTGAACTGACAGCATCCGACCTGACCTGATCTGACCTGACCAGACCGGACCTGACCTGACCAGCCCGGACCTTGCCTGGCCTGACCTGAGCTGACTCGACCTGACTTGACATGATCTAATCTGAAATGAACTGACCTGAACTGACATGACATGATCTGACCTGACCTGACCCGACCTGTCCC
>NW_017083879.1:0-299 GCF_001483705.2 Eufriesea mexicana
CTTGCATAAAAAGGGATGAATGATTCTATTGGCTTGCTATAGCCATCGCAATGCTATAGAATCACGATGGTAAATTCAATTCTATTGTCATTTTCTACTAGTATCGTGGTGAGCTAGCTTTCTTCCCTAAGTAAGGGGGAAAGATATTACTGGAGTGCTATAGCCATTGAAATGCTATAGAATCTGGTTGGAAAATTCAATTTTATTGTCATTTTCGACTAATATCGAGATGAGCTAACTTTCTTGTATAAATAAGGAGAAAAGATACTATTGGCGTGCTATAGCTATTTCAATACTAT
>NW_017083880.1:0-299 GCF_001483705.2 Eufriesea mexicana
GTAAGTAGATAGCTATACCTACCATTGGATTTAGAACGTTAGGTGATCTATTCATCAAACTATGGCAGGTTATAGATTTTGAGTAGACCTATTCTATGGTAAGTGGATGGCTATACTTACCATTGGAATGAGAACGTTAGGTAATCTATTCATCGAGTTATAGCAGGTGATGAATTTTTAATAGACTTATCCTATGGTGAGTAGATGGCTGTACCTACCATTGGATTGAGAACGTAAGGTGATCTATTCATCAAACAATAGCAGGTTATAGATTTTGAATAGACATACTCTATGGTAAG
>NW_017083881.1:0-299 GCF_001483705.2 Eufriesea mexicana
AGTCGACGACATCCTCCCCTAACATGCCCAAACGTAATAAAACCAAACGATACATAACTTAACGTAACGTGCCGCGTCCACTATTGCTGGCATTCCCAGAGCCAAGCTGAAAATATTACAGCAAAGAATACTGCAGGTATCCGCCAAATACCAGTATACAGCGCCACGGTCAGTGCTATCCACTCCCAACCTAACCAAACATAACATAACAAATCGTGGCTTAAACCAAACTATCGTGCCCGTACCACTTATACTGGCCTCCCCAGAGACCAATGGAATATGATAGAGCAGAGTAGAGC
>NW_017083882.1:0-299 GCF_001483705.2 Eufriesea mexicana
AGATTGCAAGATATTCAATATATCTTAAATTTCTATACGATATGTGAATATTGTGTCAGACGTGGTAAATAGAGCATTTGTAGTTTTTTAAATTATGTGTTATATGATATTTTTTTAGGTATAGAAAGAAAGGGGCAATTCCAAACTGATATCACACAATTCTAAACAAAATTTAAACTTTGTATTATCTCTTTTCAAATTGGTACTTCAGAATTTTAAATACGTGAAAATTAACATCTTGTTGATTTTACACTTAATTAATAGGTTTTATTTTGCAATTAATTAAATTTATACAGTTA
>NW_017083883.1:0-299 GCF_001483705.2 Eufriesea mexicana
AAAAAATCGTATATTAAGTTCCACTGAGTTCCTACAGTGGTCCAATTTTTCCTTATTCGGGGCCCAGGAATGAACTTCTAAAAGAAGCAGGGCTCATAAGACTTCCCAATCTTTTAACCGGAAACCCGTCTCCGACTTCCACCACAAAAATATTCAAGCGAAGATTCGACAGAAGGACGCAGGAGTACGGCTTTACCCCTCCTATAATGCCCACAAATGATATTCTTCGATCTCTTCTCGCCAAGTTGTAACTGCTCAAATTCTACGGTAGCGTAGTTCGACGTTTGCACTTGGTTGCA
>NW_017083884.1:0-299 GCF_001483705.2 Eufriesea mexicana
TCCCGCAAGTCGGCTATCACCGCCTGCTGGGAGATATCCTTCACCCGCAGACCGGCGATCTCCATAATCGTCTCCTGGGCACGGCCGGCTGTTACTTAGAGACTCATCTCTCAGCCGGCCGAGTCCACCGCCCTGGCGCACATACGGAAGGCGTGAACGTATGGGCTGTGCTGGTTCTTACTCTCGTCTGCCATCGTTTCTATCCTCGCGCAATTGCCGGATATAACCGCGGACAGTTCCACAACAGACAGCGGACGGTGCACACTTGCGAGCTCTTCCCGTGTGTGGGGGGGGGGGGC
>NW_017083885.1:0-299 GCF_001483705.2 Eufriesea mexicana
CACTGCTATTCGGTGGATTTCTGCGCTGTACTGTGATCTACTGTTCCCTGCTCTGCTCTGGGAATTCCAGAAATAGCGGCCGCGGCGCGTTAGTTTGTGTTATGTTACGTTTGTATAGGTTAGGTTTGTTTGCGTTAGGTTGGGATATCATTGACTTTCGTGCTAGTCATTGCCATTCTTTGGACCTCAGCGCTCTATTTTCCACTAATATGCCCTGCTTGGCGACAAGGATGCCTGCAATTGTGGGCTAGGCACGATAGGTTGGGATTTGTTGCGTTTGGCTGTTAGCCATGGTCAGG
>NW_017083886.1:0-299 GCF_001483705.2 Eufriesea mexicana
TCTAGCGTGGCCAGAAATTATTGTCGAGGCACGTTAGGTTTAGTAATGTCACGTTGTGCTACGTTAGGTTATTCCGTGTTTGGTAGGGATTGCTACGTCTTTCGCGCTGTACGCTATGATTCGGTGGATCTCTGCGCTCTACCGTGCTCTACAATATTCCGCTTGACTCTGGGACGCCCAGCAACAGTGGTCTCGGCGCGTTATCTTGGGTTAGGTTACGGTCGGTTACGTTACGTTTAGTTAGGATAGGATATGATAATTATGGCTTTCTGCTATACACTGCTATTCGGCGGATTGCT
>NW_017083887.1:0-299 GCF_001483705.2 Eufriesea mexicana
CCAGTCGTATCGCTTCCAACCGGCCGAAGGGGACGAACGCCAGTCGTGTCGCTTCGGAAAGTTCGAATGGACGATCTTTGCTCCAGTCGATTCTAACAACAGAATATTATTACCAACATTCAACCGACGAACAACAAAGACATTTTAATCGAAAACAAGATTTTTCATACATAAAGAAATTAAAGTGTATAAGTCAAAAAATTCGAAAATTGAGAAATTAATAAAAATAACATTGTAATAAGCTAGAATGGAAGAAAACATGTAGAAAAGTGTAAAAATATGTATATGTCATAACGTTA
>NW_017083888.1:0-299 GCF_001483705.2 Eufriesea mexicana
ACTGTGCTCTAGTTCACTCTGCTTGGCTTTGGGGACGTCAGCAATATTGGTTTATGGCGGTTAGGTAGAGATAGGTTGTGTTTGGTTTTGCTATGTTCGGTTGGGTTAGGGTAGAGCAGCTTCGACTTTTGTGCTTTTCACTGCTATTCCGTGGATTTCTACGCACTACTGTGATTATGCGTGATCTGCTTTGCTCTGGCCGGGACAAAAATGGTGGCCGCGGCGCGTTACGTTGTGTTACGTTACGTCTGGCTTGGTTATGTTTGCCTGGGTTAGGTCAGGATATCTATGACTTCGGC
>NW_017083889.1:0-299 GCF_001483705.2 Eufriesea mexicana
CTGCCATCCACGGACTCCTGCGCTCTACTGTGCTGTAGTATATTCTGCTTCGCTCTGCAGAGGTTAGCAGTACTGCTCTCAGCACGTTAGGTAGAGTTTTGCTACGTTTGCTTATGTCACGTTGGATTAGGTTTGACTGAACTCGGAAACGTTAACTTAGACCTTCGTGCTATACGCTGTCGTTCGGAGAATTTCTGCGTTGTAATGTGACCTGCTCTATTATGCTTAGCAATGGGAGGGCCAGCAATATTTGTCTGGGCATGTTAGTTTGAGTTAAGTTTCGTTTGTGTATTTCAGGT
>NW_017083890.1:0-299 GCF_001483705.2 Eufriesea mexicana
TCTCCCGAATAGCCTCCGTGTACACTTCCGCGTGGATGATAAATATAAAATTTTAGATTTGGGAAATGAATAGTTTCCGAGAGGTTAGATGTGACCTTTTCGTACTTCTTAGTCGAGCGATGAAATTAAACAAAAAAATCCATTTTTCATGGGACACTTTATATTTTCTCGCTAGTAGAAGATGTCTCATAGAAGACTCACGGAAAAAGTGTAAGACTACAGTGGGAGTATGATCGATGACGGCGAGATGTTTGTGTGCGTATATATATATTTCAGTTGACGCAATAAAAATCTCATAA
>NW_017083891.1:0-299 GCF_001483705.2 Eufriesea mexicana
TGGTGAGCTATCTTTCTTTCCAAAATTAGCAGGGTAGATTCTATTGGCGTCCTAAAGACATTGTAATGTTGCAGAATGTGGTTGGAAAATTCAATTATATTGATATTTTCGTCTAATTTCGTTGTGAGTTAACTTCCTTGCATAGGTAAGGAGGAAAGGTCCGTTCGTAGTGCTATAGCCATTGCAATGCAGCGGAATTTGGCTGAAAAATTCAATTTTATTGACATTTTCGACTAATAGCGTATTGAGCTAACTTTCTTGCATAAACAAGGAGGTAAGATTATATTGGCAAGCTATAA
>NW_017083892.1:0-299 GCF_001483705.2 Eufriesea mexicana
ACAGAAATTTTTCTTCGGAACCGCAAAAGTATTGTCCACCGAGCGGCAAAAGTATTGTCCAACGTGGCGGTAAAAGTATTGTCCAACGTGGCGGTAAAAGTATTGTCCAACATGGTGGTAAAAGTATTGTCCAACATGGCGGTAAAAGTATTGTCCAACATGGCGGTAAAAGTATTGTCCTCGGAATTCTTGGAAATGACGTCATTTCTTGGAACTGTCTCGGTGATCGACCACCATTCATGTTATATTATCCTGATACAAAATGGCAAAATTGGCCAAAGATTTCTAGTCAAGGCAGG
>NW_017083893.1:0-299 GCF_001483705.2 Eufriesea mexicana
CAGATCATACTACAGCACAGTAGACTGCAGATGTCCACCGCATATGTACGTGCAGCACAGAACTTGAAGACATCCAATCCTGACCCAAACAAACCTAACATAACCTAACAATACATGACGCGCCGCGGCCAATGTTTCTGCCCCCCCCCCACCGAGCAAAACGGAGTATATTAGATAACAGTAGAGCGCAGATGCCCACCGAATAGCAGTGTATAGCACGAAGGTTGGATCTGTCAATGCTTAACCTAACCAAACATAGCATAACAAAACGTAATCTAACCCCACCAAACCGCCCTACA
>NW_017083894.1:0-299 GCF_001483705.2 Eufriesea mexicana
TCATAAGTGTGGATAGAAATGGAAACAAATTTCTTCTACGTTTTCTAACAGTTAACAAATTAATATATTTATATATTAATATTTAAATATTGACATCAATTCGCAATATAATATTTTAAACAAAAGGATTCACACTATCTAGAAAATTTTTCTATCTCTTGCTCTCTCTCTGACTTTTATTAACACATGTTTACTCTTTGAAGATTCTCACGTAACTGTTTCATTCTAGCACATTATTTTAAACATTTTTTATCAACATTCACACTAGATTCCACTCGCACATATTATATTTATATCAT
>NW_017083895.1:0-300 GCF_001483705.2 Eufriesea mexicana
ATGTGGAAAACATTTTCATATTCGGTTTATTTAAGATTATTTAATATTACATCAAATATTAAAATATGAGGTATGCCATATTAAACACTTTATATTATTCATTAAATATTAAATTTTATATATTAGATATCGAATATTAAACACTATACATTATATAATAAATTAAATATTTAATGTGCAATGTGGTTTATGGCACGTGGAATGTTGAAAGTTGAACGTTGACTGTTGACGTTGATTTATTGGTGTTGAAGTCGAGGTGTTAATCTTAATGTGTTGATGTTGATGTTGATGTTGATGTTG
>NW_017083896.1:0-300 GCF_001483705.2 Eufriesea mexicana
AATAAATAAATAAATAAATATTAAAACTTCGTGTCTCTGCGTCTCTATCTAATCATCAGACCTACACTCGGCAGCAGTGATAATTAAAAGTTGGGTACATTGCATCAATTTTTCATTTAGATTTCTGTTTACTTCGAATTTAACACTAGATTTACGAACACTATCTGTATTTCTAAGGACCCCTGTCAAATTGACAGGTAAAGAAAACCACGTGCCCTTTTTTTTAACGATTAGTTTAATTTAACCACTTGCGCTGGAAAGACGTGTCACGCACGTCGTAATGCTTTTGTCACAGAATCG
>NW_017083897.1:0-300 GCF_001483705.2 Eufriesea mexicana
TGGCCCCGCGTAGGCCAGCAATAGTGGTCTCGGCACTTTAGGTTGAGTTATGTTACGTTAGGTGCGGATGGGCATTTGGTTAGGCTTGGTTGTAATTGAGTTGACTTTTCCGCTATACACCGCTCATCTATGTATTTCTGTGATCTGCCCTCTTCTAACAAGTTCTGCTTTTTTCTGCGGAGGCCACCAATGGTGGTCGTGGTACGCTAGATTGTGTCATGTAACGTTTGGTATGGATAGGTTGGGATACGTTTGCTAAGTATGACTTTGGATTTTGTACCACACGCTGCTATTCGTTCG
>NW_017083898.1:0-300 GCF_001483705.2 Eufriesea mexicana
GCACGCAGTGAGAATCTCGTGATACAAATTGAAAAAAATATTTTGAAAAGCTAGAAGGTTAAACATAATTTGATTGAACAGATTCCCAATTTTATTTTTAAATTACTCCGAAATGTCGCAGGCTTTACATAGCTGAAGTAAAATATCGCAGTTTTGTCGGACAAGAGATATAAAACGATGTTAACCAAGCGACTGTATAAGTAGAATATGACCACACTCGGTCAGACCGAACGGTGTGCGAAGCTTTTACCGAATATTTCACGAGGAAATAATAATTTCAAATCAATTATCGTTCAATGA
>NW_017083899.1:0-300 GCF_001483705.2 Eufriesea mexicana
ACCACTATTGCTGGATTCCCCGGATACAAGTAGAATATATTAGATCACAGCAGAAAGCAGTAACACAACGAACAGCAGAGCATAGCACAAGAGTAGAAGCCATCATAACGATACATGACCCAACCTTGTCCACCCAAACGTAGCCTAACTCTACCTAACATGCCAAGAACGCTGTCGCCGGCCTCCTCAGAGCCAAGCAGACTATATCAGAGCAGAGAGGAGCGCAGAAATCCACCTCATTGCAGTGTACAGAACAGATGTCGAAGATATCCTAACCCACCCCAAACAAACCGAACCTAT
>NW_017083900.1:0-300 GCF_001483705.2 Eufriesea mexicana
GGATGATTCCAGCGATCTACGATGCTCCACTGTACTCCGCTTAGCTCTCGTGAGGCCAGTAATAGCGGTCGTTGAACGTCAGTATGGGTTACGTTACGTCTGCTTGTGTTACGCTATGATGGGTTAGGAGAGGATAGCTTTGACTTTAGCCGTGCACACTGCTATTCGGTGGATATCTGCGCTCTACTGTGGTCTACTATTATGCTCTGCTTGGCGCTGGGGATGCCAGTAGTTGTGTTCTCGGCATGACAGGTTGAGTTAGGCTTCGTCGGGCTAGGTTAGGCTTTGTCAGGTTAGATT
>NW_017083901.1:0-300 GCF_001483705.2 Eufriesea mexicana
TTTCGGCACGTCATGTCGAGTTATGCTACGTTTGGCTTGGTTAGGCTAGGTCCGGTTAAGTTAAGATATCAATGTCTCTGTGCTTTTCACTGCAACGCGGATCATTTCTGTAGTCCACTGCGCTCTAGTATAATCTGCTTGACTCTGTGGATGCCAGCAATAGTGGTCGCGGCGCGTTTGGTTATGTTACGTTACGTTTCGTTATGTTAGGTTAGGTTGGGTTTGGTTAGGTTATTATTAACTTGTGTGCTACACACTGTCCTTCGGAGGACTTCTACGCTCTACGTTGCTCCACTGAAC
>NW_017083902.1:0-300 GCF_001483705.2 Eufriesea mexicana
GCGGCACGTTGCGTTAAGATCTTCTACGTTAGGCCAGGTTATGTTAGTTTGGGTTAAGTTTGGGTACCTTTGACTCTTCTGCTGTACACTGCGATTCTATGGATATCTGCGCCATACTCCCTTCTAATATGCACTGCTTGGCTCTGGGGAGATCAGCAATATTGGTCGCGGCACGTTAGGTTGCGTTTGATTACGCTCGGTATTGCACGATTGGTTAGGTTACGACACGTTACCTATGAGTTTTGCGCTGTAAACTGCTCTCCGGTGGATTTCTTCGCTCTAGTGTGCTATAATATACTC
>NW_017083903.1:0-300 GCF_001483705.2 Eufriesea mexicana
ACCCTACCGTCGTGCGTGCGACGAACTGAGGGGTTCCACAGGGATCGGTACTCGCGCCGATCCCCTGGGACCTCGCGTACGACGCCGTGTTGCCCACTCCCCTCCCCGCGGCCTGATCCTGACGTGTTACGCGGACGACACGCTTCTGATGGCCGCAGGGTCGTGTTGGGTGGACGCTACGCTGCGCGCGCAAGGCAGCGTGGCCCTCGTCGCGAACAGCATACAGCTGCTGGGGCCGAGTATCTCCCCGAGAAGAGCGAGGCAATGTGGTTTTGCAATCGGCCCCATGGGAAGCTACCC
>NW_017083904.1:0-300 GCF_001483705.2 Eufriesea mexicana
TCCACCTAATAGTAGACTACAGCACTAAAGATAAAGCTATCCCCGCCTAACCAAACCAATCAGAATTTGACGAAGCCTAACCAAGCTGAAACTAACGCGCCGCGACCACCAGTGCTGGCCTCCCAAGATAGAGGCAGAACATGCTTGTGGAGAGTAGAACGCAGGAATCCATGAAAATCGCACTGTGTATATTGAAATTCAAAGCTTCCTGAGCCTAACCCAAACCAACTGAGCAAAGCCAAACATAGCCTGACTAAGCCTAACGTGCCAAGGCAGCTGTTGCTACCCGCCCCAGTGTCA
>NW_017083905.1:0-300 GCF_001483705.2 Eufriesea mexicana
TTGGGTTTGGACAGGATATCTTTGACTTTCCTGATATAAACAGCAATGCGGTGGCTTTCTGCGTTCCGCTGTGCTCTTGCGTATTCCGTTTGTCTCCGCGGAGGCCAGCAATAGTGGTCTCGGGACGATAGGTTGTGTTAGGTTACGTTTTCTTTAGGTTTGGTTACCCTGGCTTTTGTTAGAATATCTGCGACTCTTCTGCTCTTCGTTGCCATTCTATGGTCTCCTTCTCTCTAGAGTCCTCCAATATGTCCTGATTGGCGATGGGGACACTAGCAATATTGGGCTCGGCTTGTTAGA
>NW_017083906.1:0-300 GCF_001483705.2 Eufriesea mexicana
TTGTATAGTTCCTGGTATCGGGAGTACTCAAATTTGGAGAGGCGAGTGCGGTCGCTTTCCTTTTTCCTCAGTCCTTTACATGCTCCTTTCTCGCCTCTCCTTCTGCCGCCAGCTCTTTCGGCAGAGCCCTCTCTTAATTTCCTAGTCATTAATAGTAACGTCTCCTCGATACCATCAAGATCCGGCTCTCCTCCATTAGCCATCTCAATTATTTTGTTTTCGATTTCATAGAGGTTATTTTCGACCTCTAGCCTTTGTGAGTTGATCTCTTTCACAAAGTCCGTTTGCCACTCTTTATTC
>NW_017083907.1:0-300 GCF_001483705.2 Eufriesea mexicana
CGACCACTGTTGCTGACCTCCCCAGGCTCTAGCCGATTAGAGTAGAGCACAGCGGTGGGCAGGTATCCTCCGAATATCTGTGTATAGCGCGAAAGTCAATGCTACCCTAATCAAACATTACCTGACCTAACCTAACCAAACGCAACCTAACTGAACCTAACGTGCCACGGGCACTATTGCCTTCATCCCGGGAGTCGCGCTGAGTGTAGTAGAGCAATGTAGAGCGCAGAAATTCATCGAATAGCAGTGTGCAGCACTAAAGTCAAAGATACCGTAACCAAACATTAGCCAACATAACCA
>NW_017083908.1:0-300 GCF_001483705.2 Eufriesea mexicana
GGAAAGATTCTATTGGCGTGCTATAGCTGTTCCAATGCTATAGAATCTGATTGGAAAAATCCATTTTATTGCCATTTTCAACTTTTATCGAGGGGAACTAACTTTCTTGCATAAATAAGGATGAAATATTCTATTGGCATGCTATAGCCATTCCAACGCTATAGAATCTGTATAGAAAACTCAATTCCATTGTCATTTTCGAATAATATTGTGGTGAGCTGCCTTTCCTGCATCAATAATTAGGAAAGATACTATTGGCGTGCTGTAGCTATTGCATTGCGATAGAATCTGGCTGGAAAA
>NW_017083909.1:0-299 GCF_001483705.2 Eufriesea mexicana
ACCAAGCTATAACAGGTTATATATTTTGAATAGACCTATTCTCTGGCAAGTAGGTGGCTGTACATGCCATTGGTTTGAAGGCGTTGGGCGATCTGGTCACCATTCTATAACAGGTTATATATTTTGAGCTGACCTATTCTCTGGAAATTAGATGGCTGTACTTGCCAATGGATTGAAGGCGTTTGGCGATCTCTTCACGAAGCTATAACATGTTATAGATTATGAATAGACCTATGCTCTGGCAAGTAGATTGCTGTAATTGCCATTGGATTGAAGGCGTTAGGCGATCTATGCACCAA
>NW_017083910.1:0-300 GCF_001483705.2 Eufriesea mexicana
GATTGAAGGCGTTAGGCGATCTATTCACCATGCAATAACAGGTCATAGATTTTGAATAGACTTGTTCTCTGGCAAGTAGATGCCTGCACTTGCCAGTGGATCGGAGGCGTTAAGCGATCTATTCCCCAAGCTACAGCAGATAATATAAATTGAATAGACCCATTCTCTGGCAAGAAGAAAGCTGTACTTGCCATTGGATTGAAGGCGTTATGCGATCTAATCACCAAGCTATAAGAGCTTATAGATTTTGAATAGACTTATTCTGTGGCAGGTAGATGGCTGTACTTGCCATTGGATTGA
>NW_017083911.1:0-300 GCF_001483705.2 Eufriesea mexicana
CAATAGAAACTATCCTACCTATATATACGAGAATGTCATCTCACCACGATATCAGCCGAAAATGTCAATAAAATAAAATCTTCCAATCAGATTCTATAGCATAGCGAAGTCTATAGCAAGCCAAGAGAATCATTCATCCTTATTTATGCAAGAAAGGTTGCGCACCACAATATTATTCGAAAATGTCAATACACTTGAATTTTCCGGCGAGATTCTATACCATTGCAGTGGTTATATTTTGCCAATATAACCTTTCCTCCTTGTTTATGCAAGAAAGTTAGCTCACCACGATATTAGTCG
>NW_017083912.1:0-299 GCF_001483705.2 Eufriesea mexicana
TAATTTTATTGAAATTTTCGACTAATATCGCTGCGAGCAACCTTCACTGCATAAATAAGGTGGAAAGAAGCTTTTGGTTTGCTATTGCCATTGCATTGCACTTGGATTTGACTGAAAATTTCTATTCTATTGGCATTTCCGACTAATATTACGTTGTGAAAGCTTCTCTGCGGGAATAAGGAGGACAGATCCTATTGTTTTGCTACAGTCAATGCATTATCATGGAATATGTCTGTAAAGTTCAATTTTATTGACATTTTCGACTAATATCGTGGTGAGCATGCTTTTCTGCATAAATA
>NW_017083913.1:0-300 GCF_001483705.2 Eufriesea mexicana
ACGGTATATCTCGGCGGAGAAAAATGATATCACTGAAACCCAAATTCGATTTTACAGGGGCAGATTAGTACTGTACGATGCAATTGACGAAAATGTTGGAAAAAAATTACTGACGGCGAAATACTTTCGTAAATGTAGCAAAAGTCCCTTCTACACCCAAACTACTATCTGATAGGCAAACTGAACTACCATCGGATTCGACACACGAAAATATAACACATGGGAGATTTTTCACACCCGTGCTACATTTTCCAAGTATAGAAATAACGGAAACTACGGTTAATCCTCTATATCATCGCG
>NW_017083914.1:0-300 GCF_001483705.2 Eufriesea mexicana
TATAGCACTCAAAAAGCATCTTTCCCCCTTACTTACGCAAGGAAGTTAGCTCACCACAATATTCGTCGAAACTGTCAATATAATTGAACTTTCAGCCAGATTCTTTGCATTGCGACGGCTGCAGCACGCCAACAGAATCTTTTCTCCTTATTTATGCATGATAGTTAGCTCACAACGATATTAGACGAAAATGTCAGTAAAATGGAATTTTCCATCGTGATTATAGGACGTTGCAACGGCAATAGCACGCCAATAGAACCTTTCGTCCTTATTTATGCAAGAAAGGTATCTCACCACAAT
>NW_017083915.1:0-300 GCF_001483705.2 Eufriesea mexicana
GCTCTAGTGTACTCTGCCTGTCCCTGTGCAGGTCACTAATAGATGTCTGGTCATGTTACGTTCGTTTATGTTACGTTTGGGCCTGTCACGTTTGGCGAGGTTATGGTTTGCTGCATAGTCTCGTGTGCTTTGCACTGCTATCCGGCCGAACGATGTGATCTTCTGTGCTCTTCTCTCTTCTGGTTGCTCCGGTGAGGCCAGGAGCAGTTGTCGTGGTACGTCATGTTGTGTTATGCCGCGTTTGGTTGGGTTAGATTAGAGTAAGTTTAGGCCAGAGTATCTACGGCTATTGTGGTATCC
>NW_017083916.1:0-300 GCF_001483705.2 Eufriesea mexicana
AATGTCTACAAAATTGTATTTTCCAGCCACATTCTATATCATTGCAATGGCTATAGCACACAAGAAGCATCTGTACACCTCATTTATGCAAGAAAGTAAGCTAACCACTACATTAGTCGAAAAAGTCTGTAAAATTGAAATTACCATCCAGATTCTATAGCATTGCGAGGGCTATAGCACGCCAATTGAATAATTCCGCTTTATTTATGAAAGAAAGATTGCTCACCACGATATTATTCGAAAATGTCAATAAAATTGATCTTTCTAGACAGGTTCTACTGCATTGCAATGGCTAATGCA
>NW_017083917.1:0-299 GCF_001483705.2 Eufriesea mexicana
TGCATTAATAATGAGGAAAGAACCTATTGGCGTGCTATAGCCATTGCAATGCAACAGAATCTGACTGGAAAATGTAATTTTATTGACATTTTAGACTAGTATCGTGGTGAGGTAACTTTCTTGCACATATACGGAGGAAAGATCCTATTGTTCAGCTATGGCCATTGCAATTCTGTAGTATCTGGACGGAAAATTCCATTTTATTGACATTTTCGACTAATATCGTGGTGAGCTGCCCTCCTTCCGTGTGTAAGGAGGAATGATACTGCTAGCGAGATATAGCCAGTGCAGTGCTATAG
>NW_017083918.1:0-300 GCF_001483705.2 Eufriesea mexicana
TATTAGAGCACAGTCAAGCGCAGAAATCAACCGAGTAGCAGTGTATGGCACAAAAGTTAAAGCAGTCACATCCTAAAATATCTAAACGTAACCTAACCACGCGTGACATAACTAAACCTAACGTGGCGAGACAACTACTGCTGGCCTACCCAGCGTCCAGCACAGCGCAGTAGAGCAATTTAGGGAGCACAATTCCACCGGATAGCAGTCCATAGCACAAAAGACAATTCTACCCTATAATAACGTACCGAAACGTAATATAAACAAACGTAACCTAACTTAACCTGACGTGCCTAGGCC
>NW_017083919.1:0-300 GCF_001483705.2 Eufriesea mexicana
AATGTAGAACGCTGAAACCGACTGAACAACACTGTATAGCGCAAAAGACAAAGAAATCCTAACGATGCCTTCATAACCTAACCTAAGGAAACGTAACATAACCCAACCTAGCGTGCAGAGATCACTACTAATGGTCACCGCAGAGCCCGGCAGAACATGTTAGAGCACAGCAGAACGCAGAAATCCGCCGCATTGCAGTGTGCAACACAAAGGTCAAACATATCATAACATAACTTCTCCTCACATAAATTATCCAAACGTAGAGTAACTAAACCTAACGTGACGAGACCAATAATGCTG
>NW_017083920.1:0-300 GCF_001483705.2 Eufriesea mexicana
CTCAGCGAATTTTTCTGACGCGTTTGACCATTCCTTCCTCTCTTCCTGCCTTCGTTTCACCATTCAGCAGAGAGAATTGCATAATTTTCCTGTAACTTCTAACGAGGGAGGGGCAGGACCTCCCTTTGACCTTCTGCGGGGCCAGGTTCAAAAATTTTGCGCAGCCAGAATACACGTTTAACTACCGATTTAACTAGAACTACCGATCTTTAGTGGGCACGTAACTATAACGTGCACAGATTATAGTAATTTCAAGCGGTACGATGAATATGAGCGAATATATTGATTACAGTTCTTTCT
>NW_017083921.1:0-299 GCF_001483705.2 Eufriesea mexicana
TTATTGACATTTTCGACTAATATCGTTGTGTGCTAACCTTCTTGCATAAATAAGGAGAAAAGTCTCTATTCTCGTGCTATAGGGATTGCAATGTTATAGAATCTTCCAGGAAAATTCAAATTTGTTGACATTCTCGACTAATATAGTGGTGAGCCTCCTTTATTACATAAATAAGGAGGAAAGATTCAATTGGCGTGCTATAGCCATTGTAGTCCTGTAGAATCTGCCTGGAAAACACAATTTTATTGACATTTTCGACTAATATCGTGGTGAGCAAACTTTCATGCGTAAACAAGGAG
>NW_017083922.1:0-300 GCF_001483705.2 Eufriesea mexicana
CCATCCATACAGATACCCATCCATACATCCATCGATCCACACATCTGTCCATCCATACATCCACACATATATACGTACGAACATAATTACATCCGTACATCCATACATTCGTACATCCGTACATCCACACATCCATACAACCATAAATCCGTCCAACCTTAAATGCATCCATTGATTCATTCATCCATACGTACTTCCACACATCCATGAATACTCCCATACACACATCCATATGTACATCCATACTTCCGCAAATCCGTCCATCCATACCTCAATCCACCAATACATCCATCCATTCAT
>NW_017083923.1:0-300 GCF_001483705.2 Eufriesea mexicana
TCAATATTATTGACAGTTTCGACTACTATCGTGGTGAGCTATCTTTCTTGCCTAAATAAGCAGAGTAGATACTATTGGCGTGCTATAGACATTGCAATGCGATAGAATCTGGCTGGAAATTTCAATTTTATTTACATTTTCGACTAATATCGAGGAGAGCTAACTATCTTGCATAAATAAGGACGAAAGATTCGATTTGCGCGCTATAGCCGCTCAAGTGCTGTAGAATCTGGCTGAAGAATACAATTTTATTGATATCTTCCACTAATATTGTGGTGAGCTGCCCTTCCTGCGCAAATA
>NW_017083924.1:0-300 GCF_001483705.2 Eufriesea mexicana
ATGCAGTGCGGTTCTATGCATTTCTGCGATCTACTCTCCTCCAATGTGTTCTGCTAGCCTCTGGGGTGGCCAGTAATAGTGTTGGCGGAGCGTTAGGTAGAGTTTGGTGGCGTTTGGCAATATTTCGGTTGGTTAGGTGAGGATATGGTAACTATGACCTTTGCGCTATACGCTGCCGTTCGCTGGATTCCTGCGCTCTTCGTTGCTCTACTACGATCTGCTCGAATCTGGGCAGGCGAGCAGTAGTTGTCATGGCACGGTAGGCTTTGTTAGTCTACGCTTGGTATTGTTACGGTTGGT
>NW_017083925.1:0-300 GCF_001483705.2 Eufriesea mexicana
GATATTTCTTCCTTATTTATGCAAGAAAGTTAGCTCATCACGATATTAGTCGAAAATGTCAATGAAATCGAATTTTGCACGCAGATTCTATAGGATTGCAATGGCTATAGCATGCCTATTGTATCTTTCCCCCTTACTTACACAAGTGGGTTTGCTCACCACGATATTAGACGAAAATGTCAATGAAATTGTATTTTACAGCAAGTATCTATAACATTGCAATGGCTATGGCACGCGAGTAGAACCTTTCCTCCTTATTTATGCAAGAAAGTTAGGTCACCACGATATTAGCCGAAAGCG
>NW_017083926.1:0-300 GCF_001483705.2 Eufriesea mexicana
GACCTATTCACCAAGCTATAGCAGGTTACATATTTTGAATAGACTAATTCTCTGGCAAGTAGACGGCTGCACTTGCCATAGGGTTGAAGGCGTTAGGCGATCTATTCACCGAGCTATAGCAGGATATAGATTTTCAGTAGAAAAATTCTCTGGCAAGTAGATGGCTGTGCCTGCCATTGGTTGAAGACGTTAGGCGACCTATTCTCCAAGCTATGACAGATTATAGGTTTTGAATAAACCTATTCTCTGGCAAGTAGATGGGTGCACTTGCCATAGGATTGAAGGCGTTAGGCGATCTAT
>NW_017083927.1:0-300 GCF_001483705.2 Eufriesea mexicana
TTACGATATGATCTATTCAGGACTCTTTCACACACAATGTCTATTTTTGATGACTGTCATTCACCCACTAATTGTTTTTCACCACTCTCTGTTATACTCGTCACACACGTACATTCTTTCACACAAACATTCCTCACACTTATACCAAATATTCTATGACAACCAGTATCACAATAATGTTGTCGAAGTTTTATTATAGCACTGTGCTCTGTTGTACTGTATAATTATAGTTGTAATTTTGTTGAAATACCTGCTCAGTAACACGTTGACTGCCACGGAGGCCTCCGGTGACCGATGACG
>NW_017083928.1:0-300 GCF_001483705.2 Eufriesea mexicana
TCCACACGTACATCCTTCCATTCATACACCCATTCATACATTCATCCAACAATCCATCCATCCATACATCCACCCATCCATCCATCCAGCCATCCATACATCCTCACATCCATACATCCATTCAACCATAACTAAATACATCCACACATCCATACATCCATACGTCCATTCATCCACACTTCCGTAAATCCATACATCCATACATCCATATATACATCCACACATACACCCACACATACATCGATACGTACATCCATACGTAGATCCATACATCCATTCATCAATTCATCCATACATCCA
>NW_017083929.1:0-300 GCF_001483705.2 Eufriesea mexicana
TAACCTCCCCAGGCGTAACATAACCGGACGTAGCGTACCTCAACCTAACGTGTCGAGAGCACTGTTGCTCGCCCCCAGATCCAAGCAGTATCTTCTAGAGCGCATCAGAGCGCAGAAATCCACAGCATAGCAGTATATACGATGGAAGTCACACATACGCTGACCAATCCTGACCTAACCTAACATATGCAAACGTAGTGTAACTAGACATGGCGTGACGAGTCCAATATTGCTGGACCCCACAGAGGCAGCCAGAGCGTACTACAGCACAGTAGGGCGCCGAAATCCGTCGCATAGCTG
>NW_017083930.1:0-300 GCF_001483705.2 Eufriesea mexicana
TATAGACATTTTCGGCAAATATCGTGGTGAGCTAACTTTCTTGCATAAATAAGGTGGAAAGATCCTATTGGCGTGCTATAGCCTTTGCAATGCTGTAGAATCTGGAGGGGGACATCAATATTAATGACAGTTTCGGTTAGTATCGTGGTGAGCAAACTTTCTTTCATAAATAGGGAGGAGTGATTCTATTGGCGTGCTATAGCCATCGCAATGTATAGAATCTGGCACGAACGTCCGAATTTAATGACATTTACGGCTATTATCGCGTGGAGCTAGCTTTCGTGCATAAATGAGGAGGAA
>NW_017083931.1:0-300 GCF_001483705.2 Eufriesea mexicana
TCTACTGCATTGCAATGGCTATAGCACGCGAATAGAATCTTTCCTTCTTATTTATGCAAGAAAGCTGGCTCACTACGATATTAGTCGAAAATGACATTAAAATTGAATTTTTCCCGAACAGATTCTGTAGCATTGCTATGGCTATATCACGGAAGTAGGATTTTTCCTCTTTGTTTATGCAAGCAAGTTTGCTCACCACGATATTAGTTGAAATTCTCAAGAAAATGGAATTTCCCATTGAGGTTCTACTGCATTGCAATGGCTATAGCACGCGAATAGAATCTTTCCTTCTTATTTAGG
>NW_017083932.1:0-300 GCF_001483705.2 Eufriesea mexicana
AACAGGTTATGGTAGAACAACGTTGAGCTCAAAAATCCACCGAATATCAGTGTACAGCACAAAGGTCAAAGCTATCACCTCCTAACCTAACTAAACGTAACATAATCATACGCAACCCAACAGAGCCTAACATGCCGTGGCCATCATTTCCTGCCTCCCCATCGCCAGGCAGGGATTATTAGACCACTGTAGAGCGCAGAAATCTACAGAATAGCATTGCATAGCACAAAATTCAAAGTCAACCCAAACAAACCTGATCCAACGTAAGCTGACTCAACCTATCCAGCCACGACCGCCATT
>NW_017083933.1:0-300 GCF_001483705.2 Eufriesea mexicana
TACTCAAAAAGGATTGCTCGCCGCAATATTAGACGAAAATGTGATTAAAATAGAACTTTTCGGCATGATTCTATTGCAACGCAATGGCTATAGCAAACCAATTCGATCTTTCCTCCATATTTATGCAGAAAATCTTGCTCACGACGATATTTGTCGAAAATGTCAATAGAATTGAACTTTTCAGACAGAGCCTTCTGTAATGCGATGGCTATTAAAAGCCAATAGAATCTTTCCTCCTTATTTATGGAGAGAAGTTTGCTCACATCGGTATTAGTCGAAAATGTCAATAAGATTGAGTTT
>NW_017083934.1:0-300 GCF_001483705.2 Eufriesea mexicana
GTGGAATGTACCAGAGCACATCATGGCGCAGAAGTCCACCGCATTGCAGTGAATAGCACAAAAGTCAAAGCTATCGTCTCCTAACGTAGCCAATCGTAACATAACCAAATGTGACATCACTCAACCGCACGTGCCGCGACCACTACTGCTGGCCTCACAAGAGCCAAGCAGAACACATTGGTAGAGAGTAGAACGCGGAATCCATATAATCGCAGTGCATGTCAGAATAGTCACAGCTACCCAAGTCTAACCCAAACCATGAGAAGATAACCAAACATAGACTAAATCAACCTAACGTGC
>NW_017083935.1:0-300 GCF_001483705.2 Eufriesea mexicana
TCGTACGTCCATCATTCGATACATCCATCCATCCGTACATCCATACATACATACATCCATACACCCGTTCATCCGTACATCCGTACATCCGTTCACCCATACCTCATTCCATTCATTTATCCATCTATCCATCCAACAATTCGTCCATACATACATCCATCCGTACATCCACCTTTATATACATCCATCCATCCATCCACCCATACATCCACCCATCCATACATCCATCGAACCATTCATCCATCCATCCATACAAGTACCCACCCATACATCCATCGATCCATACATCTGTCCATCCAT
>NW_017083936.1:0-300 GCF_001483705.2 Eufriesea mexicana
TTCCTCCTTATTTATGCAAGAAAGTCAGCTCACCACGATATCAGTCGAAAATGTCCATAAAATTAAATTTGCAGCCAGATTCCATTGCATAGCTATGGCTACAGCACGCCAATAGAATCTTTCCTCCTTAGTTAAACAAGAAAGTTACCTCACCACTGTATTATTCCGAAATGTCAATAAAAATGAAAATCCCAGCAATATTCTACACCATTGCAATGGATATAGCGGGCGAATAGAATCTTTGCTCCATATTTATGCAAGGAAGTCGGCTCACCACGATATTAGCCGAAAATGTCAATA
>NW_017083937.1:0-300 GCF_001483705.2 Eufriesea mexicana
GAGCTTACGTCATCTGTGAACAAGGTAGCCCAACATCTACAGTAATGTGATGGCGGCCGTACTAATTACAGTGATGCCAAATGCTATTATCTCGAGGGATAGTGGATCAGTCTTTTGCCACTCTAGAATGGTTATGTTATCTAAGTCGTCATTGAATAGGTTGGTAACTCCAAAGGCAACATTGCCATTTTGGTGTATGTATTGAGTATCGTACTGTAAATTGAAAATACCTTAAGCCGGAACCGTAATATACATTGATTATTCAAGAAATTCATTGAAATTTGTATTCTCAGTGTGCAA
>NW_017083938.1:0-300 GCF_001483705.2 Eufriesea mexicana
CTGGAAAATTCAATTTTATTGACATTTACGTCTAATATCGTGGGGAGTTAACTTTCTTGCATATATAAGGCGGAAATGTTCTGTTGGCGTACTCTAGTCGTTGCAAAGCTATGGAATCTGGAAGGGAAATTCAATTTCATTGACATTAGCCACTAATATCGTTGTGAGATGGCTTCCTTGCATAAGTAAAGAGGAAAGATACTTTTTGAGTGCTATAAAATTGCATTGGTATAGAATGAGGCTGAAAATAAAATTTTGTTGACATTTTCGACTACTATCCTGGTTAGCTAACATTCTGGC
>NW_017083939.1:0-300 GCF_001483705.2 Eufriesea mexicana
ATTCACCAAGCTACAACACATTACAGATTTTGAATAGACCTCTTCTCTGGCAAGTAGATTGCTGTATTTGCCATTGGATTGAAGGCGTTAGGAGATCTATCCACCAAGCTATAGCAGATTATAGATTTTGAATAGACATACTCTCTGGCATGTAGATGGCTGTACTTGCCATTGGATTCAGCGCGTTAGGCGATCTATTCTCCAAGCTATAACAGACTATAGATTTTGAATAGACCTGATCTCTGGCAAGTTGATGGCTGTAATTGCCATTGGATTGAAGGCGTTAAGCGATCTATTCAC
>NW_017083940.1:0-300 GCF_001483705.2 Eufriesea mexicana
AGGTTTGGTTACGTTACGTCCGCATATGTTAAGTTCGGTTAGATTACGATGGGGCAGCTTTGACTTTTGTGATACACACATCTATGCGGCGAATGTCTGCACTCTACTCTGCTCTAATATACTCTGATTGGCTCTGATTGGCGCAGTGGAGCCCGCAATAGTGGTCTCGGCAAGCTAGGTCGAGTTATGTTACATTTGGTTAGGTTTCGTCTTGTTAGGTTAGGACAAGATTACATAGACTTTTGTAATATCAACCGCCGCTCGGTGCATTTCTGCGGTCTTCATTTCTCTGCTATCCTC
>NW_017083941.1:0-300 GCF_001483705.2 Eufriesea mexicana
TTCGACTAATATCGTGGTGAGCCACCTTTCTTGCATAAATAAGGAAGAAGAATTCTATTGGCGAGCTATAGCCATTGCAATAATATAGAATGCGGTTGGAAAATTCAAATTTTTTGACATTTTCGACTAATATCGTGGCAAGCAATCTTTCTTTCACAAACAAGTACAATGGATTTAATTGGCGTGCTATAGGCTTTGCAATGCTACAGAATATTGCTGGTAAATTCAATTTTACTATCATTTTCGACTGATATCGTGGTGATCTAACTTCCTTGCATAGGTAAGTAGGAAAGATCCTTT
>NW_017083942.1:0-300 GCF_001483705.2 Eufriesea mexicana
TTTCAGGCAAAGTTTGAAAGGATATCCTCAACTTTTGTGCTGAGCTCTGCTATTCGGGCGACTTCTGCGCTCTACTGTGCTCTGGTATGTCCTCCTTTGCTCTGGTGGGAGCAGCAATAGCTGTTACGGCACGTTAGGTTAAAGAAGGCTATCTTTGCTGTGTTCCCTTCGTGCGGGTTAGTCTTAGGTAGATTTGGCATTTATGACATACACTGCTATTCTGTGGATTTCTGCGATCTTCTCTCCACTAGTGTGCTCTGCTTGGCTCTGAGGCGGCCAGCTATTGCGTCCGCGGCACGT
>NW_017083943.1:0-300 GCF_001483705.2 Eufriesea mexicana
TTCTGCGTTCTACCCTCCACTAAAGTCTTCTGCTTGCCTCTGTGGAGGCCAGCAATAGTGGTCACCACAAGATTGGATAAGTTAGGTAAGGCTTAGTTTTTTTACGATTGATTTTGTTCGGAGAGGATATAATTTACTTCAGTGCTATATTCTGATATCTGGTGGACTACTGCGCCCTCCAGTGCCCTAATATTTTCAGCCTGGCTCTTCGATAGCAAGCTATAGTCGTCTCGGGTGGTAACGTTGCGTCATGTTACGTTCGGCTAGGTGGGCTGGGCTAAGTTTGGTTAGTATAGCTTC
>NW_017083944.1:0-300 GCF_001483705.2 Eufriesea mexicana
GGTGGAAGTTGTCATAGCCTAACGTAACCAAAGGTAACATAACCGTACGTAAACCAACTCAACCTAACGCGTAGCGAGCACTATTGCTGGCATCCACAAATCCAAGCAGACCATATTAGAGGAGAGTAGAGCGCAGAAATCCATAGAATCGAGGTGTATAGCTGAAAGGTCAACGATACCCTAACCGAACCCATCCTAACCTAAGATAGCCACACGTAGTCTGACACACTCTGTCGTGCAACGACCACAATTACTAGCCTCGCGGGTGCCAAGCATAGCATATCAGAGCAATGTAGAACG
>NW_017083945.1:0-300 GCF_001483705.2 Eufriesea mexicana
GACATACTTATACCCAGAAGACTTCCAAAAATGGATGAACAAGTCCATAATCCATGGATATTTATTATGACAACAACGACCAATAGTCTTCAGTGTTTCATTCCAATATCCTGTCAAAAGAACCCAAATTCTAGGAACAAAATTAGCACTGTAATCTTACGTATACCTACATCTAGAAGACCTCCAAAAATGGATGAACAACTACATAATCCATGCATATTTATTACGGTGACAATGACCAATAGTCTCCAATGTTTTATACCAATATCCTGTCAAAAGAACCAAAATTCAAGGAGCAAG
>NW_017083946.1:0-300 GCF_001483705.2 Eufriesea mexicana
ATACAATTATCATGAAATAATTATTAGAAGTATTATTATCAAACAGTTATTATTATTCTTGAATTTTCATTATTACTATTAAATTAGTATCATTACTGTCACATAATTTTCATTAAATAATTGCTGCTACTGTCATTGTTAAATTAACATTATTATCGTAGTACTATTATTGAGAAGTCATGGGCACAATAAAATTATTATTAAATCATTTCTGGCACTACTATCACCAAATCAGTGTTATTACTTTCTTATCAGATATTTATTACTATTATTACCAAATTAATATTATTATTATTACTT
>NW_017083947.1:0-300 GCF_001483705.2 Eufriesea mexicana
AACCTTACCCTGCCAGACACGCCGTGGCCACAGTTTCTGGCATCCACAGACCAAAGCAGGGCAAGCTAGATCATAACATTGCGCAGAAATCCCCCGAGTAGCTGTGTAGAGCACAAAAGTCCAATCTGTCGTTGCCTAACATAAACAAACATAGCATAACTAAACATAACATAACCCCACCTAACCGACCTACACCACTACTGCTGACCTCTCCAGGGCCAAGCGCAATATACTATGGACTACAGAAATACGCGGCGATGCAGTGTAGAGCACAAAAGTCAGAGCCATCCTGTTCAACCT
>NW_017083948.1:0-300 GCF_001483705.2 Eufriesea mexicana
GCGCAGTTATATATTCGGTCTTCGTTATGCTAGATTTTTAGTGTGGCCTTGAAAATTTTTACCCATCCTGTTAGGGCAGAACGTTCTTTAATTAGTGGAGTGATTTTTGTCTGATTTGGTTGATTTTTTTTCGAGAAATAGTGCCGGAAGTGCGGGCGTGTGACAGGTCGTCCGTCGAATTTGACTTTTCGGTCCTCGCTATACTAGACTACGCGGGTGACCTTGAAATTTTTCATGAATCCTGTTAGATTAGGATGTTCTCTATCGAGTAGGGTGACTTTTGTCCGATTTCGATGATTT
>NW_017083949.1:0-300 GCF_001483705.2 Eufriesea mexicana
GTACATCCATACATTCGAACATCCGTACATCCATACACCCATACATCCATACATCCATACATACATCCATACATCCATACATCCATCCATCCAAACACCCGTTCATTCATACGTTCGTGCATCGATACATCCATACACCCATACATCCATCCACCCATCCGTCCATACATCCATAAAACCGTGCATCCGTCCACCCATACCTCAATCCATCCATTCATTCATCCATCCATACAACCGTTCATCCATTCATAAATCCATCCATACGTCCACTGTTCTACACATCCGTCCATCCATACATCC
>NW_017083950.1:0-300 GCF_001483705.2 Eufriesea mexicana
TTGCTTGCATAAATAAGGAGGATAGATACTATTGGCGAGCTGTAGCCATTGCAATGCTTCAGAGTGTGGCTGAAAAACTCAATTATATTGCCATTTTCGGCTAATATTGTGTTCAGCTGACTCTTTTGCATATATAAGGAGGAAAGATTATATTGGCGTGCTATGGCCATTGCATTGATATCCAATGTGTTTCGGAAATTCAAATTTATTGACATGTTCGTCTAACTTCGTAGTGACCCACCTTTCTTGCATAAATGAGGAGGGATAATTCTATTGGCGTGCTATAGCCATTGCAGTGAT
>NW_017083951.1:0-300 GCF_001483705.2 Eufriesea mexicana
GGAGGGAACTGCGGTTGCGTCGCGGGGGCGACCTGGCAATTGCGTCGCCGCGAAGTCCAGGGCTCACCGAAATGCGATGGGCTGGCCATCGTGGGGGTTTTAGTGGGTAAAAATCCCACATAAACCCGCCCCCCTCCCCTAATGGGGCCGGGTATCTATGGAAGATTTCCCCCGCGTGAAAAAAAAGGTTATCTACGGCCTTTGTGCTATTCACAGCAGTGCGGTGGATTTCTGCGCTCTAATGCTGTCTAATACGGTCTGCTTTTCTCTGGGGTGGCCAGAAATGGTGGTCGCGGCGCG
>NW_017083952.1:0-300 GCF_001483705.2 Eufriesea mexicana
CTAATAAATAGTATTATTTATCCATCACCACCCAAGTCTCTACAAGAGTGTTTAGGCTTAGAAGAACGAAAATGACCACGTGCAAGAGGATCGAATGTAAGGGATGTTTATGACAGAGCCGAATGCAATAAACGAGTGGAAGTTCATGAATGCGTTTGAGTATTTAGGATACGTGATCCACCGATTGAGAAAGATAACATGAGTATGAAAGAAGAAAGTGCAAGGTTTAAATAAGAATGCAAGGCCGTGGAAGAGTCAGAGTGTGTTTTAGAGTCAGTCATAAAGTTTTTGAGAGATAGC
>NW_017083953.1:0-300 GCF_001483705.2 Eufriesea mexicana
GCACAGTAGAGCGAAGAAGACCACCGAATAGCAGTGCGCAGCACAAAAGTTAAAGGTACCCTAACCAAACTTAGCCTAACCCAAACCTAACCGAATGAAACCTCTCCTAACATAGCATGCCGAGTCCACTGTTGCTAGCATTGCCAGAGCCAAGCTGAAAATATTAGAGCCAAGCACGGCGCAGGGATCCACCTTATAGCACAATATAGCACTAAAGTCAAAGCTATCGACTCCTATCCTAGCAAATCGTAACATAGCCAAGCGTAACCTAACTGAACCTAACCTGCCGCGAGCACTATT
>NW_017083954.1:0-300 GCF_001483705.2 Eufriesea mexicana
AACTCATACCCCTCTTTAGCCAAAAAATCGTCGAGCGCAAAGAGTTAAATTATCCCAAAAATATTGAAAATTACAGGATATATTATCAAATCCAAGCTATACTTATAAATTAATATGAAAAGAAAGTTTGCTACATAATATTGTGGATAGAAATGGACACCAATATCTTCTCCGTGTTTTAATAGTTAATAGATTAGTATATTTAGATAAAAATATTTAAATAATGAAAACAACTACCAATAAATTATTGTAAACAAAAGAATCGATTGACACTTTCTAGAAAATTCTGTTGGAACCCGG
>NW_017083955.1:0-300 GCF_001483705.2 Eufriesea mexicana
ATTTTATTATTATTATTATTATTATTATTATTATTATAATATATATTGCATGACTTTTATCAATTTACCGATATTTTGGCGAGAATTCTGTGACGTGATATGTTTAAATTACGAAATCTAAGTAAGTTAAAACGTTTAACCCTTTGCACTCGAGAGACGCCCTTCAGTCGCCATTTGATAAAATTTCAAAGATCGATATTAATTAATTATTAATATTAGTAATATGTAATAATGTAACGGTGTGCGAGGTATCGAAATTAAATAATTCTATGTGCCAATTATTATATTATTTCTTATTTA
>NW_017083956.1:0-300 GCF_001483705.2 Eufriesea mexicana
CAGTAGAGCGCAGAAAGCCACAAAATATCAGTGTATAGCACTAACGACAAAGATATCCTGACCAAACGCGTCCCACCCTAACCCAACGAACGAAAGATAAATCAGCCTACAGCGCCACGACCGCTATTGCATGTCTCTCCAGAGGGGATCAAATTTCAGTAGAGCAATGGAGAGCGCGGAAATCCGCCGTATAGCAGTGTATTGCAAAAATGTTAAGGTCATCCTATCCTAACCTACCCAATCGTAGCCTAGCTGAACGTAACCTAACACAACCTAACATGCCGAGGGCAATATTGCTGG
>NW_017083957.1:0-300 GCF_001483705.2 Eufriesea mexicana
TGCATACATCCAACCATCCATACATACATCCATACATCCATCCATACAACCATCCATCCATACATCCATACAATCACACATCCATCCATCCATACATCCATCCATCCATACATCCACCCATCCACACATCCACCCTTCCCTAAATGCATCCATCAATACAGTCATACATCCACACACGAATTCATAAATCCATCCATCCATACAACCGTCCATCCATCCATCCATCCATCACTAAATCCATTTATCCATCCATCCATTCACCCATCCACCCATGCGTCCATACATACATTCATCCATTCG
>NW_017083958.1:0-300 GCF_001483705.2 Eufriesea mexicana
AGCCAAGCAGAGCATATTATAGCACAGTAGAGCGCAGAAGTCCACCGAGTAGCAGTGTATGGCATAAAAGTCTGATCTATCCTGCTCTAACCTAACCAAACGTATCCTAGCCACACCTAATCGCCCTACACCACTATTGCTGACATACCGGGAGCCAAGAAGACTATACCAGAGCAAAGTAGATCACAAAAATACGCGGCGTTGCATTGTAGGGCACAAAAGTATAGATGACGTGACCTAAAGTGACCTAACCTATCCCATCCAAACGTAGCCTTACTCTGCATGTGTTGCCAGACCAAC
>NW_017083959.1:0-300 GCF_001483705.2 Eufriesea mexicana
ACGGATGTATGGATGTATGGATGTGTGGATGTATATATGTATGGACGTATGGATGGGAGGATGAAAGGTTACATTAATTTATGAATGGATGAATGGATGGATGGATGCAGGGATGCTTTCATGGAAGGGGGAATATACGGGTGTATGTATGGCTGGATGTATGGATGTATGTACGGATGTATGTACGAATGTACTTATGCATGTATGTATTTATGAGTGTAAGGGTGTATGTATGGTTCTATGGATGTACGGATGGTTGGGTTATGGAAGGATGGATGTATGGATGGATGGATATGTGGA
>NW_017083960.1:0-300 GCF_001483705.2 Eufriesea mexicana
ACACATTAGAGCACCGTAAATGTCACCAATCCACAGAAAAGCGGAGCATGGCGCAAAAGTTCATTGTATTCTGTCCTAACCTGACCAAACGTGGCATAAGCAAACGTAACATGCCTCAACCGAACGTGCCGAAATCACTATTGCTGGTGTCCGCAGAGCCAAGCATAATATAGCAGAGCACGGTAGAGAGCAGGCATCCACTGTATTGCAGTATACGGTGTAATGGTCAAAAGTTTAATAACCTACCCAGACCTAACATAACCTAAGCAAACGTAGTCTAACTCAGCATTACGTGCCACG
>NW_017083961.1:0-300 GCF_001483705.2 Eufriesea mexicana
TGGATTCCTGCGCTCTACTGTAATCCAGCATCTCCCGCTTGCCTCTGGGGAGAGCGGCAATAGTGGTCTCTGCACCTTAGGTTGCGTTCCGCTGTTTTCGATCATGTTCCGCTGGTATGGGTTAGGCTTATGTAGCATTTACTTTTCTGATGAACGCAACGGCTCTATGGATTTCTGGAGTCTACTCTCCACTAATGTGTTCTCCTTGACTCTGTGGAGGCCAGCAATTGTGGACGCGGCGCGTTAGGTTATGTTATGTTACGTTTGGTTATGTTATGTTTGGCTAGGCTAGGAGAGGAT
>NW_017083962.1:0-300 GCF_001483705.2 Eufriesea mexicana
ATCCTCAGGCCCCAGAGAGGGGATATAAACGGCGAATGGGGTCACCAGCGCACGAGTGGACCCCGCTTATCCCACTTTGAAGGAGAGGGTTCCCTCCACCACCGTCTCCGTCTGGGAGGACCTTTCCTTCCTTCAAGGTGACCGATTTGCGGACCAAGGGAACGCCCTCAGTCCAATTAGCCAATAACATTTGTCGAGCTTCCGATTTTCCTAAGACCGATCTTAGGAAAATCGAGGAGGACACTTCGAAACGAAACTTCAAGGAGAACAGTTCGAGCCTTCCAATCGAAACCTCAAAGA
>NW_017083963.1:0-300 GCF_001483705.2 Eufriesea mexicana
TTCTGCGCCCTACTGAGCGCCATCGCACACTGCTTGTTCTTGTGGTCGCTAGGACTTCTGCACTCGGCACGCTATGTTGAGTTATGGTGGGTCCGTTTAGGTTGGGTTGGAATAGAAATGGTTAGGATATCTCTGACATTTGTGCTTTACACTGCTCTTCGGATGATATCAGTGTTCTAAATTGATCTGCGATACTCTGCTTAGCGCTCATGATGCCAGCAACAGAGGTCGTAGCACGTCTGGTTGGGTTCCGTAACGTCCGACTATGTCACGTTTTGTTAGGTTAGGATAGGTTAGCTT
>NW_017083964.1:0-300 GCF_001483705.2 Eufriesea mexicana
TATTAGTCGAAAACGTCAATAAAAATGAATTTTCCAGCCAGATACTATTGCAATGCAATGGCTGTAGCACGCCAATAGAATCTACCCTCCTCATTTATGCAAAAAAGACTGCTCACTACGATATTAGTCCGAAATGTCAGTAAAATTGAATTATACAGCCCGATTCCAGAGCATTGCAATGGCTATAGAGTGCCAATAGAATCTCTCCTGCTTATTTATGCAAGCCAGTTGGCTCTCCACGATATTAGTTAAAAATGTCAATAAAATTGAATTTTCCAGCGAGATTCTAAAGCATTGCAA
>NW_017083965.1:0-300 GCF_001483705.2 Eufriesea mexicana
TGTCTTTCGTGCCATACACTGATATTCGGTGGATTTCTGCGCTCTACTGAGCTGTACTATACCGTGCTCCTCGTTGGGGCGGCCACTAATAGTGGTCTCGGCAGGGTAATTTGGGTCAGGCAACGTATGGTTAGTTTACGTGTGTATGGGAAAGGTCTGGATGTCGGTAAATACATTTGGTCGGTGAGTTACTGAGATCCACTCTCATCTAGTATGCCCTGCTTGGCTATCGGGCGAGCAGCAATAGTGGGCTCGGCACGTTAGGCTGAGATAGGTTGCGTTCGGTTATATTACGTATGA
>NW_017083966.1:0-300 GCF_001483705.2 Eufriesea mexicana
TATAGGATTGCAGTGACTATAGTACTCCAGTGGATCCTTTCTTCCTTCTATATGCAAGAAATCTAGGTCGCCACGATAGTAGCCGATAATGTCATTAAAATTGAATTTGCCAGACAGATTCTATAGCAATACCATGGATATAGCACACCAATAGCATATTTCACACTTATTTATGAAAGAAAGTTAGTTCACCACGATATCAGTCGAAAATGTCAATATAAATGAATTTTCCAACCGGATTCTATAGCAGTTCAATGGCTATAGCACGCCAATAGTATCTTATCTCATTATTTACGTGAG
>NW_017083967.1:0-300 GCF_001483705.2 Eufriesea mexicana
GTTACGTTCGGTCAGGTTGGGTTAGGCAATGTGTGGTCACGATAGATTTGACTTTTTCGCTGCAGGCTGCTATTCGGTAGACTAATGCACTCCACTGTGATCCAGTCTGTCCTCCTTGTCTCTGGGGAAGGCAACAGCATCTGTCTCGGCACGTTAGGTTGAGTTAGGCGCTGTTTGGTTATGTCCTGTTCGTTTGGGTCAGGTTTGGGTAACTCTGACATTCCCGATATACACTGCGATTTTATGGATTTCTGCGTGCTACTTCCCACTAATGTGTTCTGCTTGGCCCTGCTGAGGACA
>NW_017083968.1:0-300 GCF_001483705.2 Eufriesea mexicana
TTCTGTTGGCGTGCTATAGGCGTAGCAATGCAATAGAATGTGCCTGGCAGATTCAGTTTCATTTACATTTTTGACTAATATTGTGGAGAGCTAACTCTCTTGCATAAATAAGGTGGAAAGGATCTATTGGCCTGCTATAGCCACTGCAATGCTCCGGAATCTGGGTGGAAAATTCAATTTTGCTGACATTTTCGACAAATTTCGTGGTGAGCTGCCTTTCCTGCGTAAATAAGGTGGAAGTACCCTATTGGCGTGCTATAGCCTTTGCAGTGCTATAGAATCTGGCTGAAAAGTTCAATT
>NW_017083969.1:0-300 GCF_001483705.2 Eufriesea mexicana
AATGTCAGGTTAGTTTAGGATATCATAGACTTTTGGGCTGCACACTGCTGTTCGGTGGATTTCAGCGCTCCACATTGTACACCGATACTCTGCTCGACTCAGGGGAGGAGAGTAGTAGTGGTCGCGGCGCGCTAGGTTGTGTATTGTTACGTCTGATTATGTTAGGTTAGTCTATCTTTAGTAAGGATAGCTTCGACTTTCATGCTACACACTTCTATTCGGTGCATTTCTGCTCTGTACTGTACTCTACAATATTCTGCATGGCACTGGGGAGTCCAGAAATAGCGGTCGCTGCGCGTT
>NW_017083970.1:0-300 GCF_001483705.2 Eufriesea mexicana
CTGTAGTATAATGTGCTCTACTTTACCCTGGGGAGGCCAGAAATTGTGGCTGCGGCACGTTACTTTGAGTTAGGCTACGTTCGGTTACGCAACGTTTGCTTGTGTAGGGTACGGATGTCTTTGCCCTTCCTGCTGCACACTGCTATTCTATGAATTCCTGAGCACAGCTCTCCTCTACTATATCCTGCTTGACTCTGGGGAAGCCAGCAGCTGTGGTCTTCGCACGTTAGGTGTGGATTTGTTACGTTTGGTTATGCCACGATTGCTCAGGTTAGGATGGGGTAGCTTTGACTTTTGTGC
>NW_017083971.1:0-300 GCF_001483705.2 Eufriesea mexicana
TGGTAATGATTGACATAGATTTTAATATACATTGATGTAAAAGCGAATGATGTCTGTAAGAAAAAATTAGTGGATTCAATATACGTGTAATGAATGAAGCATGGTGTGGACAGTGTATATTTATGCAGTGTATGAAAGAAGAGAGAATAAATGAAAGAGTAGTTGCATAAGTTAGTTGCAACTCAGAATTCGTCACACAGCTATCAGACCAATCGTAAACAGCTCGTGTGAGAAACGTGTAATCTAAAAACGTTTTTATAATATTCCGTTTATATTTGGACAATTTATTCGTGTATTTGG
>NW_017083972.1:0-300 GCF_001483705.2 Eufriesea mexicana
GTTATGGTGCGCCACGTTTGCCTAGGTTAAGCTTTGCTACAATGAGTTTTGTGCTTTACACTGATTTTCGGTGGATTTCTGTAATCTACTGGGCTCTACTACATTCTGCTTTGCTCCTGGGAGGCCAGGAGCAGTTTTCGCGACTCATCATGTTGGGTTATGCTGCGTTCGGTTAGCATAGATTAGGTCATGTTAGGTTAGGGTATCTAAGGCTTTTGTACTCTTCGCTGCAATGCTGTGGATTTCTGCGTTCTACTATGCCCTAGTACACTCTGCTGGCCTCTGTGGAGGCCAGCAATT
>NW_017083973.1:0-300 GCF_001483705.2 Eufriesea mexicana
CGTTTGCCTAGGATAGGTTGGGATATCTTCGACTTTCCTACCCTACTCTGCCGTTCAAAGGAATACTGCGCTCTACTTCCCTCTAATATACCCTGCTTGGCGCTGGAGATGCCGGCTACTGTGCTCTCGTCACGTTAGTTTGAGTCACGTTACGTTTGGTTACGTTACGTTAGGTTAGGATAGGATATAGTAACTTCGACTTTTGCGCTATACACTGCTATGCGGTCGATTTCTGCTCTCTACTGTGCTTTAATGTTTTCTGCTTCGCTCTGGGGAGGCCAGAAATAGTGGTCGCGGCAC
>NW_017083974.1:0-300 GCF_001483705.2 Eufriesea mexicana
GAGCACATTAGTGGGGAGTAGAACGCAGTAGTCCATAGAATCGCAGTGTATATCATGGAAGGCGTTGCAACCAATGCCCAAACCAAACGAACACAGCATATCCAAATGAAGCGTATTTCTAGCAAGCGTACAGAGGACGATATTGCTGCCGGCCCCAGAGCGAAGAAGCACACATTAGTGGGCAGTAAAGAGCACAATTACAATGAATAGCGGTGTACATCACAAAATTTGGAGCTACTCCATCATAACTTAGCCTAACCATGCCTAACCGGACGTAACCTGACACAACATAACGTGCCG
>NW_017083975.1:0-300 GCF_001483705.2 Eufriesea mexicana
AGCTATAGCCATTGTAATGCTATAGAATCTTGCTGGAAAATTCAATTTTATTGACATTTTCGAATAATACCGTGGTGAACTAACTTCCTTGCATAGGTAAGGAGGAAAGATACTTTTGGCTTGCTGCATCCATTGCAATGCTGCAGAATTTGACTTGAAAATACAATTTTATTGACATTTTCGGCTAATACTGTGGTGAGCTTTCTTTCTTGCATAAATAAGGCGGAAACATTCTGATGGCGTGCTCTGGGCATTGCAAAGCTATAGAATCTGGAACGGAAATTCAATTTTATTGACATT
>NW_017083976.1:0-300 GCF_001483705.2 Eufriesea mexicana
TGCAATCTACTGTGCTCTAGTATATTCTGCTTGGCTCTGAGGTGGCAAGCAATTGTGGTCTCGTCACGTTAGGTAGAGTTAACTTACGTTTGGTTACGTTAGGTTAGGTCAGGTTCCGTTGGGTTGGCCATGACAATTGCGCTGTACACTGCTATTCGGTGGACTTTGCGCTCTACTGTGGTCCAGTATGTTCTGCCTTGCACTGGGGAGGTTAGCAACTGTGGACTCCGCTCGTTGTGTTTAGTTATTCTGCTTTATATTAGGTGATGTTCGGTCAGGTTTTGTCAGGGTATCGTTGAC
>NW_017083977.1:0-300 GCF_001483705.2 Eufriesea mexicana
CGCCTACAGTGCTCTAATATTTTCAGTTTGGCTCTGCCGAGGCCAGAGAAAGTGGTCTCGACAGGTCACATTATGTCACGTTACGTTCGATTAGTTTGGGTCAGGATATGTTTGGAAAGGGTAACATTAACTTTTGCGCTGCACACTGCTGTTCGGTGGATTTCTGCGCAATGCTCTGCTCTAGTACATCCTGCTTGGCTGTGGGGAGGGCAGCAATGGCGGTCTCGGCAAGTTAAATTGAGTCAGGCTATGTTTGGTTATGCTCTGTTTGTTTGGTTAGGCTTGTGTAGCTTTGACTTT
>NW_017083978.1:0-300 GCF_001483705.2 Eufriesea mexicana
TTCTCTGGCAAGTAGATCGCTGTACTTGCGAGTGGTTGCAGACGTTAGGCGACCTATTAACCACGCTATAACTGATTATAGATTTTGAATATACCTATTCTCTGGCAAGTAGGTGGCTTTACTTGCCATTGATTGAAGGCGTTAAGCGTCCTATTCACAGTGTTATAACAGGTTATAGATTTCGAGCAGACCTATTCTCTGGCATGAAGATGGGTGTACTTGCCATTGGATTGAACGCGTTATGCGATCTAATCGCCAAACTGTGACAGCTTATCGATTTTGAATATACATATTCTCTGG
>NW_017083979.1:0-300 GCF_001483705.2 Eufriesea mexicana
AGTATGGATAAATGGATTTTTGGATGAACGGATGCGTGGATGGGTGGATGAACGGATGCGTGGTTGTGTGGTTGGGTGTATGGATGTATCTGTAGATGTATGCATGAATGTATGTATGGATGTTTGTAAAGTTGAATGCATGGATGTATGTGTGGGTGTTTTTGTGGATGTATGTACGGATGTATGTATAGATAGATGAGTGTATGTGTGGATGGATTTACGGATGCATGGGTTTGTGGATGTATGGATGAATGGATGGATGGATGCTTTAATGTATGGATGTATTTGAGTTATGTATGT
>NW_017083980.1:0-300 GCF_001483705.2 Eufriesea mexicana
GGCCTCTATTTCTGTCCTTCACAGAGCGAAGCTGAAAGTATTGCAGCACAGTAGCGCGCAGAAACTCACCAAACAGCGGAATAAAGCACTGGAGTCAAAGCAATACTCTCGAAACCAAACAAACCGTAACATAACCAAACGTAACGAAACTCAACCTAACGCGCCGCTACCACTACTGCTGGAGTCCACAGAGTCAAGCAGAACACATTGGCGGAAAACGAAACGGAGATATCCATGCAACCGCAGTGTATATCAGAAAGGTCTAAGCTACCAAGACCTAACCGAAACAAACAGAACTTA
>NW_017083981.1:0-300 GCF_001483705.2 Eufriesea mexicana
AATGTCCTGACCCGCCCTTACATGAACTGGCCTGACCGGTCGTGACCTTATCTGGCCTGACCTACACTGACCTGACATGAAACGACTGACCTGACCTGACACGACCAGACCTGACATGACTTTACATAACGTAGCCTAACTTAACCTAACCTAACCTAACATAACCCAACCAATCCTAACCTAACCTAACATAAGCTAACCCAACCCAACCAATCCTAACCTAACGTAATCAAACCGAACCTAACCTATTGTAACCTAACCTAACCTAACACAACATAACATATCCTAACCTGACCTGAC
>NW_017083982.1:0-300 GCF_001483705.2 Eufriesea mexicana
GGTCTCCTTGTGAGAAATATAAAATTCCTAATAATAAAACTCTATACTGAAATTAATAAAAATTAAAAAACTAATTTTCCTAATAATAAAACCCTATACTGAAATTATAGTAATAAATTAAAAAAATAAAATTCCTAATAATAAAATCCTATACTGAAGTCAACAAAAATTAAACAAAATAAGGTCCCTAGTAATAAAAGGTCCCTATACTGAAATTATAGTAATAAATTTAAAAAATTAAGTTCCTAATAATAAAACCCTATACTGAAGTCAACAAAAATTCAAAAAATAAAGTCGCTA
>NW_017083983.1:0-300 GCF_001483705.2 Eufriesea mexicana
CGTTAATGCATTCATACGTACATCCATGCATACATCCATACATACATCCACCCATCCACCCATTCGTAAATCCATCCAACCGTACATCCATCCACCCATACATGCATTCATCCATACATCCCCACATCCATACTTCCATAAATGCGTCCATACTTCCATACATCCATTCATCCATCCGTCCATCCATAAATCCATACATTCGTACATCCATACGTCCATACATCCATACATCCATACATGCATACATCCATTCACACATACATCCAACAATCCATACCTCATTCCATTCATACATCCATT
>NW_017083984.1:0-300 GCF_001483705.2 Eufriesea mexicana
TGTCTGGAAAATTGAATTTTATTGACATTTTGGACTAATATCGTGGTGAGCTAGCCCACTTGCGTAAATAAGGAGCAAAGATACTTTTGGCATGATGTAGCCATTACTATTCTATAGAATCTCCGAGCAAAATTCGATTTTATTGACATTTTCGACTAATATAGCGGTGAGCTAACTTTCATGCATAAATAAATAATAAATATCCCATTGGCGTGCTATAGTCATTTCGATGCTATGGAATCTGTCTGGAAAATTCAATTTTATTGACGTTTTCGGCCAATATCGTGGTGACTTAACTTT
>NW_017083985.1:0-300 GCF_001483705.2 Eufriesea mexicana
ATACTGCGTTCCCATGGATTACTGCGCCCTGCTCTCCACTAATGTGGCCTGCTTGACACTGGGGAGGCCAGTAATTGCGATCGCGGCACGTTAGGTTGATATAGGTTACGTTTGGTTATGCTGTTATGGGAAATGTTTGGTCAGGTACCTTCAACTCTTTTGCTGTACACTGTTAGTCGATTGATTTCTGCGCTGTACTGCGCTCTAGTAGGTCCTGCTGGGCTCTCTAGAGCTCAACAATAGCGACCACGGCACGTTAGGTTGAGTTACGCTATGTTTGGTTATGTTCTGCTGATTTGG
>NW_017083986.1:0-300 GCF_001483705.2 Eufriesea mexicana
CTGAAAAGTTCTATTTTATTGACATTTTCGACTAATATCATGTTGAGCTAACTTTCTTGCATTCATAAGAAGGAAAGATTCTATTGGCGTGCTATAGCCTTTGTAATGCTATAGAATCTGGCTGGAAACATCAGTTTTATTGACATTTTGGACTAACATCGTGGTGAGCTAGCTGTCTTGCATATATAAGGGGAAAAGATTCAATTCACGTGCTATAGCCGCAGCAATGCTATAGAATCTGGCTGGAATGTTCAATTTTTTTGACATTTTCGACTAATATCGTGATGACCTAACTTCCAT
>NW_017083987.1:0-300 GCF_001483705.2 Eufriesea mexicana
AAGGGAAGGATAGGATAGATATGACTCTTGTGCTATACACTGCTATTCGGCGTATTTTTACGCACTACGTTGTCCTACTGTACTCTGCTCGAGTCTGGGCATGCCAGTGATAGTCGTTTCGTCACGTTTGTATAAGTTAGGCTTCGTTTGGTTACGTTACGTTAGCTTGGGGTAGATGTGGACAGATCAGACATTCGTGGTATACGCTGCTATACGTTGAATCTCTGCGCTCTAGTCTGCTTTAGCTTTTTCTGCTTGGATCTGGCGAGGGCAGCAATGGTGGTGCCAGCAGGCTATATT
>NW_017083988.1:0-300 GCF_001483705.2 Eufriesea mexicana
TCCAAACCTAACCTAACCGAACGTAAAATAACTGAGCATAACGTGCCGCGACCACTACAGCTGACCTCCTGGGAGACGAGGAGGGTATAGTAGATCAAAGTAGTGCGCCGAAATCCACCGAATTGCAGTGCGTAACGCAAAAGGCAGAGCCATGCTGACCAAACCTAGCCTAACATGGCCTAGCCAAACATAACAACGCCCAAACGAACGTGCCACGACCGCTATTGCGGCCCTCGGCAGAGACAAGCAGATGCTTGTAGAGCAATGCAGAGGGCTGGTATCGACCGAACAGCAGTGTAT
>NW_017083989.1:0-300 GCF_001483705.2 Eufriesea mexicana
ATCAATAGTGGTCTCGGACTGTTAGTCTGTGTTAGGTTGCGTTTGATTATGTTACGTTTGGTTTGCTTAGGATAGGGCTTCTCTGGCTTTTGTGAAACACACTGCTTCTCGGTGGATTTCTGCGCTCTACTGTACTCTACCATGATATGTTTGGCGCTGGGGAGACCAGCAATGGTGGTCACGGTACGTTAGGTTGAGTCATGTTACGTTCCTTTGTGCTACATTTGGTTAGGTTAGGACAGGGTAGTCTTGACTTTTATGCTGCACACTGCTATTCGGCGGTTTCCTGCTCTCTTCGTT
>NW_017083990.1:0-300 GCF_001483705.2 Eufriesea mexicana
AGAGCATTTTGGAGCACAGTAGAGCATAGAAATCCACCGAAAAACAGTGTATAGCACAAAAGTTAAAGCTATCCTCTCCTAACTTAACCAATCGTAATATAATCAAACGTAGTCTAAGTAAAACAAACGTGCCGCGAATCCGCGGAGTAGGACAGAGTATAGTAGAGCAATGTAGGGCGTAGAAGTACGACAAAGAGTAGTGTGTAGCACAAAAATGGAGGCTTGCCTGACCAAACTTAACCAAGGCTAACATAAGCAGACGTAACATAACAGAACCTAACGGGCCGCGACCACTATTGC
>NW_017083991.1:0-300 GCF_001483705.2 Eufriesea mexicana
CAAGAGAACAGTTGGGCGTAGTTGATCGCAACACTGCAGTGTAGAGTACAAGAGTCAGAGACATCCATGCCATTCCTGATCCAACCAAAACTGACCAAACCTTGCCAGCTAAGTATGAAGTACCGAGGCCACCATGGCCTGCGTCCCCAGAGCCCTACAGAGCATGCTAAAGCACAGTAGGTCGCAGAAATCCACCGAGAAAAGTGTACAGCACAAAAGTCAATGCTATCCTATCCGAACCTTTCCAATGGTAACATAACCGATCGCAACCTAACTTAAACTTACGTGCCGAGACAACTA
>NW_017083992.1:0-300 GCF_001483705.2 Eufriesea mexicana
TATAGCCATTGCAATGCAATACAGTTTGAATGGAGAATTCAATTTTAGTGACATTTTCGACTGCTATAGTTGTGAGCTGGTTTTGTTGGATAAATAAGGACTAAAGAATTTACTGGCATGCTATAGGCATTGCAATGCTTCTGAATCTGAACGGAAAATTCAATTTTATCGACATATTCGAATAAAATCGTGGTGAGCTAATTTTGTTGCATAAATAAGTAGAAAAGATTCTATGGGCACGCCTTAGCCAGTTCAGTACTATGGTATCTGACTGGGAAATTCAATTTTTTTGACATTCTC
>NW_017083993.1:0-300 GCF_001483705.2 Eufriesea mexicana
AGCAGTGTCCGCGGCGCGTTAGGTAGGGCTATGTTACGTTTGGCTAGGTTAGATTTGTTTTGGATAGGATTGGATATCTTCGACTTTTGCGCTGTGCTCTGAAGTGCGATTGATTTATGCGCTCTACCGTACTCTATCATATTCTGCTTGTCGCTAGGGTGGCCGTCAATACTGGTCTCCGCACGCTAGGTTGGGTTATGTTTCGCTTGGCATGGCTAGGTTATGTTAGGTTTGGTTAGGGTAGCTTTGACCTTTGCACTTTACACTGCTATTCGGACGATGTCTGCGCCCTGCATTGCT
>NW_017083994.1:0-300 GCF_001483705.2 Eufriesea mexicana
GGATTTCTGCTTTCTCCTGTGCTCTGACATCTTCTGCCTGGCACTGGGGATGCCAGCAATCTTGGCCATGACACTCTATGTTGAGTTACACTACCTTTGGGTAGATTAGGTTAGGCCAAGTTAGGTCAGGGTATCCTACGCTTTTGTGCTATTCACTGAAATGCTTTTGATTCCTGCGCTCTACAGTGCTATAGAATATTCTGCTTGGCTCTGTCGAGGCGTGCAATGGTGGTGCTGGCGCGTTAGGTTCAGAAAGGTTATATGTGTTTATGCTGCGGTTGGTATAGTTAGGATGCGATA
>NW_017083995.1:0-300 GCF_001483705.2 Eufriesea mexicana
TATCCGCGGATTTCTGCGCCCTACAGTGTTCTAATACTTTCTGCTTGGCTCTTGGGAGGTCAGTGGCAGTGATTTCGGCACATTATGTTCAGTTATGTTACGTTTGGTTTGGTTAGTTTGCGTCAGGTTAAGTCCCGACATCTTCGACTTATGTGGTATTCACTGCTATGCGGTGGGCTTTTGCGCACTACTGTGCTCCAGTACATACTGCTTGTCATCGTGGAGACCATCAGTATGTGTCTTGTCAAGTTAGGTTGAGATAGTTTACGTTTGGTTATGTTTCGTTTGACTAGGTTACGA
>NW_017083996.1:0-300 GCF_001483705.2 Eufriesea mexicana
TCGAAGAATCGCAGTGTACATCAGAAAAGTCGAAGCTACCCAAGCCTAACCAAAATAAGCGAGACATAACCAAACATAGCTGACACAACCTAACGCGCCGACACCTATATTGCTGCCCTCTTCAGAGCCAAGCTGAAAATATTAAAGCACCTGTATGTAGCAGAAGTCCTCCTAATAGCAGGCAATAGCACTAAAGTCAAAGCCATCCGCTTCTAGCCTAACCATCGGTAACATTAACAAACGTGACCTAACTAAACCTATCGTGTCGATGCCGCTATTGCCGGCCTTCCCAGAGGCAAG
>NW_017083997.1:0-300 GCF_001483705.2 Eufriesea mexicana
GACAAGCAGGACATATTGGTGCACTGTAGAGCTCAGAAATACACCGAAAGGTAGCGTAGTGCACAAAGGTCGAAGCAACACAGTACTAACGTAACCAAACGTAAAATAATAAAACCTGAAGTGCCACGGCCGCTGTTTCTGGACTCACGAGAACAAAGCAGAGTGCGACAGGGCACTATAGAATGCAGAAGTCCATAGACTAGCAGTGTGTACCACAAAAGTCAAGGCTATCCTTACAGAACACAATGTAATCTGTCTCAACTTAGCGCCACGCGACCACTATTGCTGGCCCCCTCAGAG
>NW_017083998.1:0-300 GCF_001483705.2 Eufriesea mexicana
ATTCCACACACTGCGATTCTATGGATTTCTGAGCGCTGCTCTCCTCTACCATGTTCCTCTTGGATATTGGGAGGCCAGCAATAGTCGTAGCAGCACATCATGTTGGGATAGGATGAGCTTGGTTACGTTACGTTTCGTTAGGTTAGGACAGGATAGCTTTCACGTTTGTGCTGTAAACTGCCATACGCGGATTTCTGCGCACTGATGTGTTCTAATACTTTCTGCTTCGCTCCGGGGAGGCCAGGATCTGTGGTCGCGGCACGTCACGTTGGGTTATGCTGCGTTTGATTAGGTTAGATT
>NW_017083999.1:0-300 GCF_001483705.2 Eufriesea mexicana
CGACCACAAACAACTGCAAGAAGATTTACTTGTTGTCTTTTACGTTTAATTACACTCAATTTACACTCCGACAACACGCATGTACATATTTACGTTATTTCTCTTTACTTGTGAGATGTGGCTACAAGAAATTTACATATATTTCACTTTTTCGCACAGTATTGTGTACCATGATAGAAATTACGTCATCAAACAATCAATATTCCTTTCTCCGGAACATGAGATCCGAGATGACTTTGTCTAATTATTAGTTACTAAATTAATCTTGGTCGATTGATTCTAATGTCACAAACGATGAAC
>NW_017084000.1:0-300 GCF_001483705.2 Eufriesea mexicana
TTCTAACGTCTTCTGGAAATAATTCAGACAATAGTGTTCATAAATTAATTGTGAAATTATCAGGATAATGAAGCATCAACTATTGCATCCTAAAAGATATCTGAAGATACAGCGAATTGACTGAATATGGAAGTTTGAAGATGATGAAGCATCAGCTATTGCGTTCTAGAAGATATCTGAAGATAGAGCTAATTAATTGGCTATAGAAGTTTGAATCCCTTTGATCCAAGCATAAAATAGTTGATGAGCTTAGGCTATCTTTGAGGATCTTCCTTACATTTTCTAAAAGTACTGTAGACG
>NW_017084001.1:0-300 GCF_001483705.2 Eufriesea mexicana
AGAAATCGTATAACTAACACCTAGAATTATTTAATTTCGATACCTTGCGCACTGTTACATTATTTTAAATTTGATATATTAATTGATATCGAGCTTCGAAATTTTATCCAATGGTGACTAAAAGGCGCCTCTCAGTCACCGTTTAATCAAATTCTAATGATCGATGTTAATTGATATATGAAATTTAAAATTGCCCAACGAAAGTAAGATGCTCCTTGTCGAAGTAAAATAATTCTACGTCTTAATTTGCAGATGATTTCTTATTTACTATTTTTTATTACTATTTTTCTAATGAAAAAA
>NW_017084002.1:0-300 GCF_001483705.2 Eufriesea mexicana
CCACTCATCGTGTGAATGTCGTTGGACGAGTGAGAGTCCATTGTCTATAATTACTGGAATTTGAATAACGCAGTAATGCAGGCTACCTCTTATTTATGTAAATTACGTATTTAGTTATTAAAAGAAGATCTGTTCTCTGACATGTCTTATAGCCTACTGACCGGTAGACGTATAAGCAAGATGTGACATAGGACTAACGTTGAGTCAACAATACAGTTCTCTACAGATGGACAATGTTACTTTCTTTATTCTCCAACAATAATTAAATAGTCTATGATATAAATAAGATATGCAGGAATC
>NW_017084003.1:0-300 GCF_001483705.2 Eufriesea mexicana
GGCAAGTACATGGCTGTACTTGCCATTGGATTGAGGGCGTTAGGGGAACTATTCACCAAGCTACAACAGGTTATAGATTTTGAATAGACTTTTGCTCTGGCATGTAAACGGCTGAACTTGCCGTTGGATTGAAGGCGTTAGACGATCTTCTCACCAAGGTATAACAGATTATAGATTTTGAATAGGAATATTCCCTGGCAAGAAGACTGCTGTTCTTGCCATAGGATTGCAGGCGACAGGCGATCTAATCACCAAGCTTTGGCAGCTTATAGGTTTTGAATAGACTTTTTCTCTGGCAAG
>NW_017084004.1:0-300 GCF_001483705.2 Eufriesea mexicana
AGTTAAATATATCGTAACCGAACATGGCCTATCCAGCCTAACCGAACGTAACCCTATTAAATGTCACGTGCCGGGGACACTATTGCTGGCCTTCCCGGAGCCAAGCAGAATCATTAGTGCGGAGTAGAACGCATAAATCCTCAGAATCGCAGTGTATATCAGGAGAGCTAAAGCTACCCAAGCCTATCCCAAACCAACAGGATATAAGCGAACGTAGCCTAACTCAAACTTGCGTGCCGAGAACGCAGTTGCAGCCCACACCCCACACACCGCGACTGACGAGGAAGACGTACTAGAGCA
>NW_017084005.1:0-300 GCF_001483705.2 Eufriesea mexicana
CGCCAGTCGTGTCGGTTCGGACTGACTGAAAGGACGATCTCCGCTCTGGTCGATGCTAACAACAAAATATTATTACCAATAATCAACTGACGAATAGGAGAGACATTTTTACGTGAAAATAAAATTTTTTATATATACTGAAATTTAGTGTATAAGTGAAAAAATTCGAAAACTGAGAAATTAATGAAAGTGCCATTGTAATAAGTTAGAATGAATGAAGCGATGTAGAAAACTGGAATTATATGTATGTGTCATAACGACATTTATCGAGCTATTAACGACAGAACTCCAGTCGTGTCG
>NW_017084006.1:0-300 GCF_001483705.2 Eufriesea mexicana
CCAGCAATAATGGCCCCGGCACGTTTTGTTGCGTCAGGTTACTTTCGCTTGGGTTGTGTTAGTCTAAGTTTTGTTAGGATGGCTATAACTTTGTGCTGTACACTGCCATTCGCTTTATTTTTGCGTTCCACTGTTGTCTTGTATATCCTGCTTGCCTCTGTGGAGGGCAGCAATTGCAGTCTCGCCGCGTTAGCTTTAGTTAGGCTAAGCTTGTCTAGGTCCTGCTTTTTGGGTTATCTCTGCCTTTTCTGATATACACTGCGACTCTATGGGTTTCTGCGTCGTACTCTCCACTAATGT
>NW_017084007.1:0-300 GCF_001483705.2 Eufriesea mexicana
TCTAAATTTAAATAAGAAACTCTGTACAGAAGCGCACGACCAAACTCTCAATAAACAGTCTATACTCAGTATCGGGACAGTGTCCTTCCTTCATAATACACATATTCATTGCTTACGGACGAGGATACGTTAGGATGAGACTCGTAGTCCCGTGACAAGAGCAATATTTTTGTCCCTTATACCTGATGTAAGGGTCATCCACCATTTGTACCATAGTCTGAACGTTATTACTAGTTTCTGGATCGCATTTTAGATAATATTCAATATTGTATTCCTTATAGTACACACGTACAAGTTCGG
>NW_017084008.1:0-300 GCF_001483705.2 Eufriesea mexicana
CAAAGCCACAGTGTGATAGCGCACAGTAGAGCGCTGAAGTTCAAAAAATAGCACTGTGTATCACTAAAGTTATAGCCATCTCAGCCTAACCCAACGAAACCCAACCAAGCCAAACGTAATTTAACAGAGTCTGACGGGCCGCGGCCACTATTGCTGACCTCCCCGGAGAGGAGCAGGACATATTAGAGGAAATTAGGTAGCAGAAATCCATAGCATCGCACCGTACAGCGGAAAAGTCGAGGATATCCAATCCTAACACAAACTAACATAACCTAACGTATCGTAACCAAACTCAACGTA
>NW_017084009.1:0-300 GCF_001483705.2 Eufriesea mexicana
CACAACCTGACATAGCCAAGCCTAACCAAACGTAGCCCGACACAATGTAACGGGCCGAAACTCAACTGCTGGCCTCCTCAGAGCCAAGCTGAACATACCAGAGCACAATAGATCGCAGGACCGAACCGAGCTGCAGTGTGCAGCAAAAAAGGCAAAGCTACAATCTCCTAACGTAACGAACAGTAACCAAATACCCATGTAACAAAAGGTAACATGACCTAACATAACGTGCCGTGACCGGTGTTGCTGCCCACCGCAGAAACGAGTAGAACATATTAGAGGAGAGTGGAGCGCCGGATC
>NW_017084010.1:0-300 GCF_001483705.2 Eufriesea mexicana
TCAATAAATTTGAATTTTCCAGGAAGATTGTATAGCATAGCAATGGCTATAGCACACCAGAAGCATCTTTCCTCATTTATGCACGAAAGTAAGCTCACCACGATATTATTGGAAAATGTCAATGAATTTGGGTTTTCCTACCACTTTCTATACAATTGCAATGGCTATAGCAAGCCAATAGGATCTCTCCACCTTATTTATGCAGGAAAATTTGCTCACCACAATATTAGTCGAAACTGTCAATGAAATTGATTTTTCCAGCCAGATACTATAGCAATGCAATGGCTATAGCACGCCACT
>NW_017084011.1:0-300 GCF_001483705.2 Eufriesea mexicana
TTGCGTCGACTATAGCAAGTGAATTGTATCTTTCCTCCTTATATATGCAAGAAAGTTAGCTCACAACGTTGATATTCGATAATGTCAATAAATTTGTATTTTCCAAACATATTCTATATCATTGCAATGGCTATAGCACTCAAAGAGCATCTTTACCGCTTACTTATGAAAGGAAGTTAGCTCACCACGATATTAGTCTAAAATGTCAGTAAAATTGAATTTTCCATAAAGATTCAACAGCATTGCAATGCCTATAGCATGCCAACAGTATCTTTCCTCCTTATTTATGCAAGCAAGTTA
>NW_017084012.1:0-300 GCF_001483705.2 Eufriesea mexicana
TAACCTAATCTAATCAAACCTAACCTAAGATCACCTATCCTAACCTAACCTATCGTAAGCTAATCTAACCTAACCTAACCTAACATAAACTAACCTGACCTGACCTGACCTAACCTGTCCATCCCGGAATGTCCTAGCCTGCCCTGACTTGAACTGACCTTACCTGTCGGGACCTTAGCTGTCCTGGCCTTGTCTGGCCTGTCCTGACCTGACCTGTCCTGAACTGAACTGACCTTGCCTGTCGTGACCTTACCTGACCTCTCCTGACCTGACCTGACCCGACTTCACCTGACGTGACCT
>NW_017084013.1:0-300 GCF_001483705.2 Eufriesea mexicana
AGCACGCCAACAGTATCTTTCCTCCTTATTTATGCAAGCAATTTAACTCAACACAATATTAGCAGAAAATGTCAATAACATTGAACTTTCCAGCCAGATGCATTAGCATTGCAATGGCTATAGCACTCAAAAACCATTTTTCCTCCTTAAATACGCAAAGAAGTCAGCTCACGACGATATTAGTCGAAAATGTCAACAAAAATTGAACTTTCCAGACAGATCCTATAGCATTGCGAGGGCTATTGCACGCGAATTCAATCCCTCCTCCTTATTTATGAAAGAAAGATAGCTCACCATGAT
>NW_017084014.1:0-300 GCF_001483705.2 Eufriesea mexicana
AACCATAGATGCATCCATACATGCATCCATAGATCCATACATACACCCATACACTCATCCATACATACATTCATAGATACATCCTTACATACATCCATACATACATCCTTACATCCACCCATACGTACATCCGCACATTCGCCACACCATTAACGCATCCATAAACCCATCCATCCATCCACGCAACCATAAATAAATCTAGCCATACATCCATCCTTCCATACATCCATCCATCCATACATCCATACATATATACATCCATACGTCCATACATCCGTACATCCGTCCATCCATTCCGCA
>NW_017084015.1:0-300 GCF_001483705.2 Eufriesea mexicana
TTTATGTTTTGATGTATGTATGATTGGCTGGATGGATGGATGGATTGTTGGGTTGATGTATGGGTGGATGGATGTATGGAACCATCGATGTATGGATGGATGGATGTATTGATGGATGGATGTATGGACGGATGGCTGTTTCGATAGATGGATGTGTGGATGGATAGAGGTATGGCTGGACGGATCTGCGTATGTATGTATGTATGTATGGATGTATATTTGTAAGGATGTATGGACGGATGGATGTATTGTTAGATGGATTTATGGATGGTTGGATGGATGGATGAATGTATGGATGCG
>NW_017084016.1:0-300 GCF_001483705.2 Eufriesea mexicana
CTCTACTCTGCTCTAGTATGCTCAGCTTGGCCCTGGAGATGACAGCAATAGTGGTCACGACACGTTAGTTTGAGCTGCGCTACGTCGGTCAAGTTTGTTTGTGCTTGTTTTGAACGGATATGAATTTCGTGGTACGCACTGTTATTCGGCGGATTCCTACCCTCTAATGTTCTCTACTATAATCTGCGCGTCACTGGGGAGGCCAGTATTCGTGGTGCTGGCGCTTTATGTTCAGATAGTTTACGATAAGTTAAGTTACGTTTGAATATGTTGGAATAGAGTAACTTCGCCTATTGTGCT
>NW_017084017.1:0-300 GCF_001483705.2 Eufriesea mexicana
ATAGCATTGAATGGCAAAAAAGTCTAAGCTACTCTGTCCAAACATAGCCAAACTTGTCATAAGCAAACGTAGACTAAGTAAGCCGAACGCGCCGATGCCACTGTTGCTGGCCTCCCCAGAGCTAAGCAGAAAGCATTAGAGCGCACTAGAGCGCAGAAACCGGTGGATGGCGTTGTATAGCACAAATGTCTAAACTATCCTGTTATAGTCTCACCAAACGTAACATAACCGGACGTGGCACAGCTGAAACTAACGTGCCGAGGCCACTATTGCTGGCGCCCCAGAGCACAGCACAGCGCA
>NW_017084018.1:0-300 GCF_001483705.2 Eufriesea mexicana
ACTCCACTCGACTCTGGGGAGTCCGGCAACGGCGGTCGTGGCACAATAGCTTGGGTTAGTTAATGCTTGGTTAGGTTAGGTTACGTAAGGTTTGGTTAGGAAGTCCCTGACTTTCATGCTGTACACTGATATTCTGTGCGATCTACGGAGCTCTAGTATATTCTGCTTGGCTACACGGTGGCCAGCTGTAGTGCCCTCGCCACGTTATTCTGAATTACGTTGCGTCCGGCTATGTTTCGTTTGGTTAGGTTATGAAAGGATAGCTTTTACTCTTGTGCGATACACTGCTATTCGGTGGAT
>NW_017084019.1:0-300 GCF_001483705.2 Eufriesea mexicana
TATAGCCATTGCGTTGATATAGAATGTGTTCGGAAAATTCAAATTTATTGACATTTTCCACTATCATAGTGGGGAGCTATCTATCTCGCATATATAAGGAGGAAAGATGCAATTCACGTGCTATAGCCGTCTCAATGCTATACAGTCTGGCTGGAAAGTTCAATTTTATTGATATTTTCGACCAATATGGTGGTGAGTTAACTTCCTTGCATAAGTAAGGGGGAAAGGTGTTATTTCCGTGCTATAGCCTTTGCAATGCTACAGAATATTGCTGGAAAATTCAATTTTACTGACATTTTC
>NW_017084020.1:0-300 GCF_001483705.2 Eufriesea mexicana
ATCCACCCTGCCATACAACCACCCAACCATACATCCATCCGTACATAAATATATCCGCCCATAACCCATCCATCCATTCATACATACATCCACACAGCCATACGTCCATAAGTCCTTCCATTCGTACGTCTATCATTCGATAAATCCATCCATACATACAACCATACATACATCCATACATTCATACATACATCCCCATATCCATACTTCCATAAATGTATCCACTCGAACGTCCACCATTCGATACATCCATCCATCCATACATCAATACATGCAGACAGCCATACATCCATACGTCCA
>NW_017084021.1:0-300 GCF_001483705.2 Eufriesea mexicana
GCTCTGCTATACTCTTCTCGACCGCGGGGCGGCCAGCAATAGAGGTCGTGGCACTATAGGTTTTGTTATGTTACGTTTGGTTAGGCTAGGTTAGGTCAGGTTAGGTTAGTACATCTTTGACTTTTGTGCCTTAAACAGCAATGCGGCGCATTTCTGCGCTCTGCTGTTATCTGGAATATTATGTTTGCTCTGTGGAGGTCATCAATAGTTGTCTAGGCACGTTAGGCTGGGTTAGGGTGGGAAGTGCTACGTTTGGTTATGTCAGGCTAGGACAGCTTCGACTTTCGTGCTATACACAGC
>NW_017084022.1:0-300 GCF_001483705.2 Eufriesea mexicana
GGGGAGTCCAGCAATAGTGGCCGCGGCGCGCTGTGTCGATATAGGCTTCGTTTGGCTCGGTTACATTTGTCTGGGATAAGTGCGAGAGGCTTTGGCTTTTCTGTTACACACTGCGATCGCATGGATGTCTGCGCTCTACTCTACCCTAACATGGTCGGGTTGGCTCTGAGGAGGATAGCAATAGTAGTCTCGGCACGTTAAGTTGAGGTATGTTACCTTTGGTTGTGTAAAGGTTGATCATGTTAGGATAGGATAGTTTTGACTTTTGCGCCATACACTGCAATTCGGTGGATTTCTGTG
>NW_017084023.1:0-300 GCF_001483705.2 Eufriesea mexicana
CGACGGCCCCATCGACCTGTCGACGATCTGGACAGCCGCGGCGAAGGGGTCGCTGTCGAGGCGCCAGAGCGCGCACCGCGGCGCGTTGCTGTGCTTCCCGCTGGGTTGTTCCAAGCCGGTGCGAGGAGCGATGGCAAGCATCATGGTGATGTGGAGGTGGTCGCTAGGCGTTTCCACCTCCACCGCCACGCTTCAGCCTGTGGCCCGCCGCACAGCTGCCGGCGATGCGAACAACAAGTCCACGATGTACGTGCCGTTCCACTGGACGCACGTGCTTACGGAACCTCGGTTGAGCAACCG
>NW_017084024.1:0-300 GCF_001483705.2 Eufriesea mexicana
CCCGTCAACAGAGGTCTCGGCACGTTAGGTTGCATTAGGTTACGTTTGTTTAGGTTGGGTTACATTAATTTCGGTAATGATTGCATTGACTTTTGTGATGTACACTGCTTTCGGTGAATTTCGGCGGTCTATTGTGCTACAGTATGTTCTGCATAGCGCTGGGATGGCCAGCGGCAGTGGTCTCGGCTAGTTAGCTTGACTAACGTTACGTTCGGTTTCGTTACGTTTGGTTAGGTCAGGATGGGTTCGCTTTGACTTTTGTGCTATACAATGCTAATCGGTTGACTTCTGCCCTCTGCT
>NW_017084025.1:0-300 GCF_001483705.2 Eufriesea mexicana
GAGAGGACAGCTAAGAATCATGTGCTGTACACTGCTACTCGGTGAACTTCTGCGCTCAACTGCAATCTTATATTTCTTTCTTCGCTATGGGAACACCAGAAAAGGTGGCCGCGGCTAGTTAGATTGTGTTACGTTACGTTCGATTAGGCTAGGTTTGTCTGTGACAGGTTAGACTATCTATGACCATCGGGCTATACACTGCCATCCTATGGAACAGTGTGCTCTACTGTGTTCTACCATATGCTGCTTGCCTCTGGGGAAGCCAGCAATAGTGTTCTAGGCACGTTAGGTCCAGTTATT
>NW_017084026.1:0-300 GCF_001483705.2 Eufriesea mexicana
AAATACAAATTTATTGACATTTTCGACTAATACCATGGTGAACTGTTTTTCTTTCATAAATAAGTAGGAAGGATTCATTTGGCGTTCTATGGCCGTCGCAATGCTATATAATATGGATGGAAAATTCAATTTTGTTCACATTTTCGACTAATATCGTGGTGAGCTATCTTTAGTGCATAAAAAGGAGGAAAGATACTATTGGCAAGCTGTAGCCATTGCAATGCTTTAGAGACAGGCTGAAAAGCTCAATTATATTGACATTTCCGGCTAGTTTTGTGGTCAGCTAACTTTTTGCATAAA
>NW_017084027.1:0-300 GCF_001483705.2 Eufriesea mexicana
TTGCTGTACTATACTCTGCGCAAACGTGGGAAGGCGAGCGATAACGGCCGCGGCACGTTAGATAGAGTTACGTTAAGATTGGTTCGGTTAGGTTAGGCTACGTTTGGTTAATGTAGCTACTACTTTCGTGCTATAAACAGTTATTTGGAGGATTTCTGCACTCGACTGCGTTCTACTATGCTCTGGTCGTCCCTGGGGAGGACAGCAATAGTCGCGGTACCATACGCTGTGTTAGACTACGTTTGAATAGGCCATGCTATTTTATTATTGGCTAGGATGTCTTCGACTTTCGTCATATAC
>NW_017084028.1:0-300 GCF_001483705.2 Eufriesea mexicana
TATCATTGCAATGGCTAGAGTACTTAAAAAGCATCATTCCTCTTTACTTATGCAAGGAAGTTAACTCACCACGATATTAGTGGAGAATGTCTATAAAATTGTACTTTCCAGTCACATTTTAAAGCATTGATATGGCTACAGCTCGCCAATAGATTCTTTCCTCCTTGTTTATGCGTGAAAGATAGCTCACCACGATATTAGTCGAAAGTGTCAACAAAATTGGACTTTCCAGCCGGCTTCTGTTGCATTGCGTCGGCTATAGCACGCCAATTGAATCTTTCCTCCTTATTTATGCAAGAA
>NW_017084029.1:0-300 GCF_001483705.2 Eufriesea mexicana
TCATGATCTATAATCTATTATAGCTTTGTGAATACATCGCCCAACGCCTTCAATCCAATGGCAGGTACAGCTATCTACTTGCCAGAGTATAGGTCCTTTCAAAATATATAATCTGTTATAGCTTCGTGAATATGTCGCCCATCGCCTTCAATTCAATTGCAAGTAGAGCCATCTGCTTGCCAGAACATAGGGCTATTCAAAGTTTATAACCTGCTATAGCATGGTGAATAGATCGCCTTACGCCTTCAATCCAATGGCTAGAACAGCCATCTACTTGCCAGAGCATAGGTATATTCATAA
>NW_017084030.1:0-300 GCF_001483705.2 Eufriesea mexicana
ACGTGCCTATGCCGCTGTTACTGCTCCCCCAGAGACACGCAGGCCATACAACAGCACAGCAGAGCGCAGGAGTCCATCGAGTAGGAGTGTACAGGACAAAAGTTATGACTATCCTGACAAACATAGCTTAACACAACCTAACCGAGCGTAACTTGTCTCAACATAACGTGCCGAGATCAGTATTGCTGGCCTTCCCAGAGCAAAGCTGAGAGCATTAGAGCACTGCAGGGCGCAGAAATATGTATAAGAGCGGACTACGGCACTAAAGTCAAAGTTATCCTCTCCTAACCTAACCAATCG
>NW_017084031.1:0-300 GCF_001483705.2 Eufriesea mexicana
AGAATGTACTAGAGCACAGTACAGCGCAGAAATCCACCTCACTGCAGTGAATAGCACAAAAGCCGTAGATATCCTTACAAAACATGACCTAAACTAACCCAACCAAACGCAGCGTAACCCAACATGACGTGGCGCAACCTCTGCTCCTGGTCTCCCCAGAGCAAAGCAGAAAGTAGTAGAGTACGGTAGGCCACAGATATCCACCGAGAAACAGTGTATAGCACGACAGTCAAAGCTAACATATCCAAATATTGCCTAACATGAAACAACCTGTCGTAGCATAACTCAAACCGATGAGCC
>NW_017084032.1:0-300 GCF_001483705.2 Eufriesea mexicana
TACGTAAATAGCGCTATATGCTACTTCATCTCTGATTATTTGCTATAGCAATATAGAAAATGTTATCGGCTTTGTAGCAAAGAACCTTCGAGTTCCTATAGCAAAGGAATCTTTCAATGCAAAAGAAATTGATAATAATTACAGCATTTGATAGTAATTAAAATAATACGACAAAAATAAATAAGTATACACAACAAGAGACGAAAAGAATTAAGCCAATATTTGCTTCGATGAAGAAACTCAAATGGCTGTTATTGCTATACAGACAGATGAAATATTACGTAAATAGCTCTATATTTC
>NW_017084033.1:0-300 GCF_001483705.2 Eufriesea mexicana
GAAAGAATAAGCATAAACCGAAAAGAAGGAATAGGTTTCTTAACTTAGAACAGCATTTATAGGCATCAGGACACTTGGAAACATATTTTGTACGTCTTTCCAAACCCCTAACAAATACATGGATGTAGCCCTTACACATACCCAGCCAACCACCTCAGCATGGTTTAATCAGTCTCCTTTATCAATCCAAAATTCACCACCAGAAATATTATCGATCTACTTAAGAGTCTACTAATCTACAATGCAACGAAGACTAAGCATAAACCAAAAGAAAAGAAAAAAGAAGAGAAAGAAAGGAAT
>NW_017084034.1:0-300 GCF_001483705.2 Eufriesea mexicana
AAGTACTGCTGGAAGCTCAGAAGAAGTCAGCCAAGACGGCTCCTAGCTCAAGGGTCTCCTTCATATGTTTCAATTAGTAATATCAGTCTCGTGTATAAATCAAAATTCGTGTGAACCATTTCGATTTATACATGACACTAGATCAATAGAAACTTTAACAGATTGTTATTCAATAATTCTAAAACGCAAAGGAACTGCAAGAAACTCAGAAGAAGTCAGCGAAGACAGTTCATAGTCTAGAGTCTCCTTCACACGTGTCAATTAGTAATACCAATCTCTGATTTAATACAAATTCGTGTG
>NW_017084035.1:0-300 GCF_001483705.2 Eufriesea mexicana
GACCTGACCTGACCTGACATGACCTGGGCTGACCTGACATGACCTGACCTGACCAGCCCCGAAATTGCCTGGCCTGACCTGACCTGACGTGACCTGACATGACATGATCGTATCTGAAGTGAACTGACTTGAACTGACCTGACCTGACCAGACATGATCTGGCATGGCCTAACCTTACCGGACCTGACCTGAACTGACCTAACCTGACCTGACCTGACCTGACCTGGCCTGACCTGGTCTGACCTGACCTGACCTTTCCTGACTGATCTGACCTGAGCTGACCTGACCTGACCTGACCTG
>NW_017084036.1:0-300 GCF_001483705.2 Eufriesea mexicana
AATAGAATCTTTCCTCCTTATTAGTGCAAGAAAGTCAGCTCGCCACGATATTAGACGATAATGTCAATAAAATTGTGTTTTCCAGCCACAATCTATATCATTGCAATGGCTACAGCACTGAAAAAGCATCTTCCCTCCTTACTTGCGCAAGGAAGTTAGCTCACAACGGTGTTATCCGAGAATGTCAATAAAATTTAATTTTCCAGGAACATTCTATACCATTGCAATGGCTGTAGAACTCAAAAAGCATCTTTCATACTTACTTACGCAAGGAAGTTAGCTCACCACGATATTAGTCGA
>NW_017084037.1:0-300 GCF_001483705.2 Eufriesea mexicana
ATTAGTCGTAAATGTCAATAAAAATGAATTTTCCAGCCAGATACCATAGCAATGCATTGGCTATAGCTCGCCAATAGAATCAACAATCCTTAATCATGCAAAAAGATAGCTCACCACGATATTAGGCGAGACTGACAATGAAATTGAAATTTCCAGCCTGATTCTATATCAACGCAAGGGCTATAACACGCCAATTGAATCTTTCCTCCTTATTTATGCTAGCATGTTAACTCGCCGCAATATTAGTCGAAAATGTCAATAAAATTGAACTTTCTAGACAGATTCTACAGCATTGCAATG
>NW_017084038.1:0-300 GCF_001483705.2 Eufriesea mexicana
TGCAATGGCTATAGCACGCCAAAAGTATCTTTCCTCCTTACCAATGCTAGGAAGATAGGTCACAACGATATTAGTCAAAAAAGTCAATGAAATTGAATTTACCAGCCAGATTCTACAGGACTGCAATGGCTATAGCTCGACAATAGGATTATTCCCCCTTATTTATGAAAGATAGGTGGCTCACCGCGATATTGGTCTAAAAGGACAGTAAAATTGAATTTTCCGGCCAGAGTCCACTGCATTGCAATGACTATAGCTCGCCAATAGTATCTTTCCCACTGACCAATGCAAGGAGGTTGT
>NW_017084039.1:0-300 GCF_001483705.2 Eufriesea mexicana
AAGGTTTATCAATTTCTGATAGTCAAGCAGTGGTATGTAATTATCAGATGATTAGGAATTTCGAGGGAAATTGCCTTTTTTTTAATTTTTATTAATATTTAACCCACATTGAAGACTCTCACATACCAAACAAACAAATATGTTCTCCACTTCTCTAAAGGAGGTGTCAAAACCTTATTATTAATTTCCAACATACATTTATTGGATAGAAATGAAACAATTATTTGAAATAAAAGCTGAATTCGAATTGAAAATAGGTTCCGTGCAAAATATATATAAATGTATTGTTTATTAATACAT
>NW_017084040.1:0-300 GCF_001483705.2 Eufriesea mexicana
GTTGGTATTATTCGTATTTATGTTACTATTTCGTTGATTACTTGCAATAATTAAAAGCATACCGGCAACAATCTGAATAATAAAAATAAATAGCGAAGAAAAGGATTTAAACCAATGTTTCCTTTCCTGCATACGATAAGGTTTTTGATTACAGTTCGATTTCTCATTTTCATTAATACCAGCTTTATACATAGTTTCCTCCATCAAAATTGATAATAAAACATAAAAGTACCTTAGAGTCATTAGAAAATCACTACAAAGCAACAGCTAAATTCTGTAAGTTATATAAGACTAAAACTT
>NW_017084041.1:0-301 GCF_001483705.2 Eufriesea mexicana
CGGCTATGTTAGGTTAGGTTACGTTTCGTTAGGATAACTATGATTTACGTGCTACACGCCGTTATTAGTTGGATACCTGCCCTCTACGGTGCCCTAAAACGCTCTGCCTCTCTCCCGGGTGGCGAGAAATGGTGGTCTCGGCAGGCTAGGCTGTGTTAAGCCACGTTTGGTTGGGTAATGTCAGCATCGGTGAGCATTGGATAGCTTTGACGCACGTGGTATACACTTTTCTTCGGTGGATTTCTGCCCTCTACTGTGCTCTAGTATACTCAGCTCTGATATGGGGAGCCCAGCAGTGGTG
>NW_017084042.1:0-301 GCF_001483705.2 Eufriesea mexicana
ACTAAACTACCACCCTATGTCTGAATGGCTAAGTAATCGTATGAGTAGCTGCATATACTTTACACAAATGAATATAACTGAAGTGATACGAGGAAGATGAATAAGCAAGAACTATTAAGTTTCGAACCGAATGAAATTAGGCGAAAATTTTGCCAAAAACAGTTTACATATCCTCAAAAATTGTAAAAATAGAATATCCGAAACAAATCATTTTGACCACTTTGATAGTTCCAGTATTAATCGAAATTTTGCATATTTTGTTTTATATATATCGTTTTCTCTTGTCATTCTGCGTGAAAAG
>NW_017084043.1:0-301 GCF_001483705.2 Eufriesea mexicana
ACCCGTTAGGCTGAGTTATGTTACGTTTGGCTGGGTAAGGGCAGCATAACTTTGACTTTTGCCCTATAAACTTCTATTCAGTGGATTTCTCCGAACTACTGCGCTCTAATGTGTTCTGATTACGTCTGGGGAGGCCAGCAAAAATTTTCATTGCACGTTTGGTTGAGTTACGTTACGTTTCGTTTCCCTAGGTTCGGCTTGGTTTGGTCAGGGTGACTTTGACTTTTGTGCTATGCAGTGCTATTTGGTGGCTTTCTTCACTCTACTACGCTCTGCTATACTCTGCTCATCTCTCAGGGTG
>NW_017084044.1:0-301 GCF_001483705.2 Eufriesea mexicana
TTCCGGCGCTCTATTGTGCTCCAGAACATTCTGATGGGCTCTGGGGATGCAAGCAATTGTCGCATCGGCAAGTTAGGTTGGATTAAGCAGCGTTCGGTTATATTACGTATCGCTATGCTAGGACAGAGTAGCTTAGGCTATTGTGCTATGCACTGCGATTCTATTGGTTTCTGCGCGCTACTGCCTCTAATACGTTCTACTTGTCTCTGTTGGGGGCAGCAGTAGTGATCTCGGAACCTTAGGCTGCGGTAGGTTACGTTTGGACTGGTTAGGGTAGGATAGCCATGACTTACGCGGTATA
>NW_017084045.1:0-301 GCF_001483705.2 Eufriesea mexicana
CTCTTGCGCCGTTTTTTCCAACATGGCTCCCGTTTTTGTCCGGCAATGTGGACACCCGCGTGTAAGCTTCGGAGCTGGCTCCAGTTCGTGATTTATAAGGAACGGCAGAATCGCGAGTGCGAATATTCGTGTAGTTGTAGATAGTAGGCATTTGTCGAAATATTGAGATATAGAATTTTTGGAACCACTCGAGAAACAAAATAAAAGAAATTTCGATGATTCCTGATGATTTTGGAACGCGAAATTCTTAAAACTTGTGTAAAAGAGAATGCAAGATCTATCATCTACGGTATTCTTCGCG
>NW_017084046.1:0-301 GCF_001483705.2 Eufriesea mexicana
CTTACGTTTCGTCAGGTTAGGTTGCGAAGGTTCGGTCAGCATTTCTTTGTCTTTTGTGCTATAAACTGCTATTGGGTGGATTACGGCGATCTACATTGCTCTACTATACTCTTCGTGACCCTGGGGATGCGAGCGACAGCGGCCGTGTCACGTGAGTTCGAGTTACGTTGCGTTCGGTCAGGTTAGGTTAGGTTACGGTTACTTAGGATACCTTTGACTTTCCTGCTTTGGTCTCTTATCCTATGGATTCCTGTGATCTACTGTGCTGTACAACGTTATGCCTGGCTCTGGGGAGGCAAGC
>NW_017084047.1:0-301 GCF_001483705.2 Eufriesea mexicana
ATAATTTCTCGTTCTGGAATTGCTGTGGAATATACATATTCAGTGACTAATTTTATCCAACGACAACACTGCTCGGTCGGTAGGCGCGATAATTACCTTACTGCGATTTCTATACTTCACCGGCCACAACAGTAATATATATGTTTTACTCCATTACTTTGGGATTAACATATCCACTGAACAAGGAAGTCCAATGTCTACAGTACTGTGATGATGACTGTAATCAGTACTGTGTTGTGAAGTGCTAATATCTCGAGGGATAGTGGGTCTGCCCTTTGCCATTCTAGAGTATCCTTATAGT
>NW_017084048.1:0-301 GCF_001483705.2 Eufriesea mexicana
CACATTACGTCTGGTCAGGTTAGGACATGTTGTTTTAGGATATCTTCCACCTTTGCGCTGTACACTGCACTGCGGTGGATTACTGCGATCTACTGTGCCCTAGTTTATTCTGCTTGTCTCTGAGGAAGCTAGAAATAGTGACTTCGGCGCGTTACATTGAGCTATATTACGTTCGGCCATGTTAAGTGCGGTTAAGTTAGGATAGGGTAACTACGACTATTGTGCTATGCACTGCGATGTTATGGATTTCTGCGCTCTACTCTCCTCTAATATGCTCTGGTTAGCATTGGGGAGGGGAGAA
>NW_017084049.1:0-301 GCF_001483705.2 Eufriesea mexicana
CAAGCAGCATATGCTAGAGCATATTTGGGCGTAGAAATAATCCGGATGTCAGTGTATAGCCCGAAAGACAAGCCTACCCTTTCCTAACCTTGCTAAACGTAACGTAACCGAACGTAACACACCTCAGCGTAACGTGCCGAGACCACTATTGCTGGCAACCACAGACCCAACCAGAACAAGTTAGAGGACGGCAGAGCGCAGAAATACACCGAATGGCAGTGTATAGAATAAAGGTCATTGCTATCCTGTCTTATCATAGCCAAACGTATCATAACCGAACGTAACCTAACTAAACCCAATG
>NW_017084050.1:0-300 GCF_001483705.2 Eufriesea mexicana
CCAGCCAGGTTCTACAGCATTACCATGGCTATAGCACGCCAGTAGAACCTTTCCTCCTTATATACGCAAGAAAGCTAGATAACCACGATATTAGCCGAAAATGTCAATAAAAATGAATATTCCAGGGAGATTCTGTAGCATTGCAGTGGCTATACCACGCCAATAGCATATTTCACACTTATTTATGCAAGAAAGCATGTTCACCACGATATCTGTCGAAAATGTCAATAAAAATCTATTTTCCAACCAGATTCTATAGCAGTGCAGTAGCTATAGCACGCCAATAGTGTCTTTTCCCAT
>NW_017084051.1:0-301 GCF_001483705.2 Eufriesea mexicana
GCCAGGCATGTTAGGTTTAGATAGGTTACGCTTGATTAGGTCAGAATAGGTGAGATTAGGTTACGATACCTCTTACATTTTTGCTGCACGCTACCATTCGGATGATTTTAGCGTTCTACGTTGCCCTGCTGTACTCTATTTGGTTCTCGCGAGGCCAGCAATAGCTTCGTGACGCGTCAGTTTGGGTTACGTTACGTCTGCTTATGTCACGTTTGGTTAGGTTAGGATAGGATGGCTTTGACTTTTGTGCTATAGACTGCTATTCGGCGGATTTCTGCGCTCTTCATTGCTCTTCTATACG
>NW_017084052.1:0-301 GCF_001483705.2 Eufriesea mexicana
GGAGAGCCCGCGAGCGTAGCGCTTGCTCCTAGCGCGTAGGGCGGCGCAGGACGCAAGCGCGGCGCCACGGGGCGCCGCGCGCACTGCCGTGTGTGTGTTAACGCGTTAGACATCCGCCTTCGCGAGCGACCATGTACCTACGTCCCGGGAGACCGTCTGTCTCTCCGTTGTAGCCTCGGCCATGGTGACCACGGGCTGGCGAGTGGCGGCCCGTCTGTTCGAAAGATCGTGATCCGCGCGCCCAGCGTCGCGTGACGGTCGCGCGGCGTCCGCAGGGTATGCGTGCTGTGCGGTGCAGTGG
>NW_017084053.1:0-300 GCF_001483705.2 Eufriesea mexicana
GTATATATGGATGAGTGTATGGGTGTATGTATGGATGTATGGATGTATGTATGGATGTATGTGTGGATGTATGTATGGATGTATGTATGGATGTACGAATGTTTGGATGTACGGAGGCATGGATGTATGGATGATTGGTTGTATGGATGGAAAGGTGTATGGATAGATGGATGTATCGATGGGTGGTTGTAAGGATGGGTGCATGTATGGAAGTATGTTTGTATGAAAGGATGGATGTATGGATGGTTGGCCGTATGGATGGTTGGATGTATGGATGGATTGAGGTATGGATGGACGGAT
>NW_017084054.1:0-300 GCF_001483705.2 Eufriesea mexicana
ATTTTGAATAGACCTATTCTCTGGCAAGTAGATCACTGTACTTGCCATTGGATTGAAGGCGTTCGGCGATATATTCACCAAGCGACAGCAGGTTACAGATTTTGAAAGGACCAATTCTCTGGCAAGTAGATGCCTGTTGTTGCCATTGGTTGAAGGCGTTAGGCGACCTATTCACCGACCTATAACAGCTTATAGATTTTGAATAGATATATTCTGGGGCAAGTAGATGGCTGTACGTGCCATTGGATTGAAGGCGCTAGGCGTTCTATTCACCATGCTATAACAGGTTATAGATTTTGA
>NW_017084055.1:0-301 GCF_001483705.2 Eufriesea mexicana
AAGGAAGTTAGCTCACCGCGGTATTAGTCGAAGATGTCAATAAAATTGAGTTTTTCAGGCACCCTCTAAAGCATTCCAATGGCTACAGCTCGCCAACTGTCTCACTCCACCTTATTTATGCAAGAGAGGTTGCTCACCACGATAATAATCCAAAATGTCATTAAAATTGATTTTTCCAGGAAGACTCTATGGCATTGCAATGCCTATATCACGCCTATGGAATCTTTCCTCCTTATTAATGCAAGAAAGTTAGCTCACCGCGATATTACTGGAAAATGTCAATAAAATTGAATTTGCTGTA
>NW_017084056.1:0-301 GCF_001483705.2 Eufriesea mexicana
TCTGGCAAGTAGATGACTGTACTAGCCATTGGATTGAAGGCGTTAGGCGACCTCTTCACCAAGATATAACAGATTATAGATTTTGAATAGATCTATTCTGTGGCAAGTGGATGGCTGTACTTTCCATTGGATTGAAGGCGCTTGGCGTTCTATTCACCAAGCTATAGGAGATTATAGATTTTGAATAGACCAATTCACTGGCAAGTAATGGCTGTACTTGCCATTGGGCTGAAGGCGATCGGCCATCTATTCACAAAGATATAACAGGTTATATATTTTGAAGAGACCTATTCTCTGGCAA
>NW_017084057.1:0-301 GCF_001483705.2 Eufriesea mexicana
GGCTCAGGGGTTACTAGCAATGGTGGTCTCGGCATCTTATGTTATGTTACGGTACGCGTGATTATATGACGCTTGTATAGGTTAGGAGAATATATCATGTACTTTTGTGCTTTATATCGACACTAGGTGGACTTCTGCGACATGCTGTGCTCTAACATGCTGCGCTTTGCTCTGGGGAGACCAGAAACAGTGGCCGAGGCGCGTTTAGTAGAGTTAGGTTACGCTTGGTTATGTTAGTTTTGTTTTGGTTAGAATAGGTTATCTTTGACTTTTGTGCTGTATACTGAAGTGCGGCGGATTT
>NW_017084058.1:0-301 GCF_001483705.2 Eufriesea mexicana
AACGTGCCGCGACCGCTATTCCTGGCCTCCACAGGGACAAGCAGATTACAGTAGAGCACAGTAGAGGGAAGAGATCCAGAAAATAACAGTGTGTTTGACGAAAGTGCGAGATACTCTAACCGAATCTATCATAACCAATCTTAACCAAAATCTGAAGTGCAACGACCACTATTGCTCGGCTGCCCAGATTCGAGCAGAGTATAGTAGAACAATGTAGAGCACAGAAATCCACCGTGTAGCAGTGCAAAGCACAAAAGTCAAGGTTATCAAATCCCAACCTAAACAATCGTAACATAACCAA
>NW_017084059.1:0-301 GCF_001483705.2 Eufriesea mexicana
TCTCATCGCCGAGATTTGGCTCTGCGAATCTCCCTCCGGAGACCGCCGACCGCGGACCGGTACTCGCGATACAGGCGCGCGATTTCCTCGGCGGACTCCGCGCGTCGTCGACGACGCGCCCGAGTGTACTGGCGACGAGCGAGCACGCAGAGCTCCCGGAGCTGCGCGATTTCAGCCGACCACCAGTGTACTGCACCCCTCGAAGGTGGCTCCCTCACGCGCGGCATGGCGAAGTCGTACGCGCGCGTCATCGCCGCCCTTAGCCGCTCCGCCCCTATCCCCGTTTCATCGTTTTCGCGTC
>NW_017084060.1:0-301 GCF_001483705.2 Eufriesea mexicana
TAAAACATATGTCTGTGTTTACTTGAATAAATGTCCTATCACTAGAAGAAGTAGTGAACACGACTTCATCATCCATTTATTAGTATTTGCGATACGATCTGATTAATTCAGACATACCCTAGTGTGCGAATATTTTCGTGAGTCACTGTATCTACATACACATAATAATAAAATTACGTAATGTAGGTATTAATTATTATTAATTGCTAAGGTGGTATAATAAAAATAAAAATAAATAACGTATTAAAATAATATAATAAAGATAACTTATATATAATTAATTTTCTATCTGAATAAAATT
>NW_017084061.1:0-300 GCF_001483705.2 Eufriesea mexicana
AAAATTGATTTTTCCAACGAGATTCTTTGGCATTGCAATGGCAATAGCACGCCAATAGAATCTATCCGCCTTATTCACGCAAGAAAGATAGTTTACCACGATATTAGACTGAAATGTCGATAAAATTCAACTTTTCAGCCCGATTCTGCAGCATTGCAATGGCTATAGCACGCAAAAAGTATCTTTCCTCCTTATTTATGCAAGGAAGATGGCTCACCGCGAAATTAGTCAAAAATGTCAATGAAATTGAATTTTCCATCCTGATTCTGTAGCATTACAGCGGCTGTTGCTCGCCAATAG
>NW_017084062.1:0-301 GCF_001483705.2 Eufriesea mexicana
CCAATGCAAGGAAGTTATCTCACCACGGAATTAGTTGAGAATGTCAATAAAATTGAATTTTCCTGGAAGATTCTATTGCATTGCAATGCCTAAAGCACGTCAATAGAGTCTATCCTACCTATACATGCGAGAATGTTATCTCACCTCAATAATAGCTGAAAATGTAAATAAAAATGAATTTTCCAACCACACTGTATATCATTGCAATGTCTATAGCACTCCAACAGAATCTACCCTTCTTATTTAGGCAAGAAAGATAGCTCACCACGATAATAGTCGAAACTGTCAATAGTATTGAACT
>NW_017084063.1:0-301 GCF_001483705.2 Eufriesea mexicana
ATTAATTTATGAGTTGCATGTACACGATATAGAAACAATATAACAGTGCCATTTACTTCTTCGTAACAATAGTTTTTAATATATAAGTGCTTGAAACTACATTTTAAAGTTACAAAAAACAAATTTTTAACAAATTTTTCGAATTTACATAACTTATATATACACATTATATATTAAGAATGCTTTCACACGTTATTAATCGTGCATACATAGAATTTTTTAAAAATATGTTCAATAGAACTGGTCATATTGCTTATGTATCAAATACATATATATCATATATTACTATACGATATATTTT
>NW_017084064.1:0-301 GCF_001483705.2 Eufriesea mexicana
GCTCTGCACGGCACTGAGGAGGCCACCAATAACTGTCTCGGCCCGTTATGTTGAGTTTGTTAAAGTCGGGTTGGGCAAGTTTAGGCTAAGTTTTGTTAGGATAGCTTATGCTTTTGTGCCCTGCACTACAATTCCGTGGATCTCTACGCTCTACTGTGCTCTAGTGTGATCCCCTTGGCTCTGGGTAGGCTAGCAGTAGCGTCCTCGGAACTTTAGGTTTTGACAGACAACGTACGTCTCTGCTACGTTTGGTTAGGTTAGGACTGGAAAGCTCTCACTTTTGTGCTGTACACCGCGAATA
>NW_017084065.1:0-301 GCF_001483705.2 Eufriesea mexicana
TGAATCCTCCTAATTGCAGATTATACAACTAAAGTCAAATCTATCCTCTCCTAATATAACCAAACTTAACAAAAACAAAAGTAGCCCAACTCAGGCTATCGTGCACGGGCGCTATTGCTGGCCTCCACAGAGCCAAGCAGAAAACATTAGTGGAGAGTAGAAAGCAGAAATCCATATAATCGCAGTGTAGATCTGGAAGTTCAGAGCTACACAAACCTAACCCGAACAAACAACACAAACAAACATAGCCTAACTCAACGTAATGTGCCGAAACCGCTACTGCTGCCCCCCCCCCCCCCCC
>NW_017084066.1:0-301 GCF_001483705.2 Eufriesea mexicana
TAGGTTTAGCTGGTTTAGCTAGGTAAGGTTAGGCCATGTAAGGTTAGGTTTCGTTGTGTTAGGCTAGGAAAAGTTTGGTAGGTTGGGTTTGGTTATGTTAGGTTTGCTGAAGCTTGGGAAGGTTTGGCTATGTTAGGTTTTACAAAGCTAGGATAGGTTAGGTTAGGTTAGGTTAGGTCAGAAGAGGTCAGGTCTGGTCAGGTCAGGTCAGGGCAGGTCTGGCCAGGTCATGCCAGGACAGACCTGGTCGGGTCTGGTTAGGTTAAGTCAGATCAGGCCAGGCCAGGCCAGGTATGGCCAC
>NW_017084067.1:0-301 GCF_001483705.2 Eufriesea mexicana
AGAAAGTGTGGTTTCGGCACGTTAGGTTCAGTTACCCTACGTCTGTTTATGTTACGATTGGTTAGGCTTGGAAATGGTTGCATGAACTTTTGTGCTTTACACTGCCATGCCGCGGATTTCTGTGACCTGCTGTGCTCTGGTATGCTTTGCTTGCCTCTGGGGAAGCCACTAATAGTGGTCTCGCAATGTTGGGTTGGGGTACGCTACGTTTGGGTATGTTATGTAAGCTAGGGTTAGGTATGGATTGCTTCGACTTTTCTGCTATAAACTGCTATTCTATTGATTTCTGCCCTCCACTCAC
>NW_017084068.1:0-301 GCF_001483705.2 Eufriesea mexicana
TACGATACAAAAATTCAACGCTAAGGAATTGTCATGGACAAGTCCAATTTTACAGGAATTTTTTCTAACACGTCACAACCGATCCAAATTAGTTATTAAGAATTACTCTATAATAGAGTTACTTTATGTAGGAATGGAATGAGTGTGACCCTGAGAGAATGTTAAGAGAGTTTGGACTTGAAACGAAAGTGACCATGTACAAGAGGATCGACTGCAAAGAATGTTTATGATAGAGTCCAGTGAAAATTTAGAGATGCGTTAGGTGGTTGAAGTACCTGGCTCACCTTGCGTGGGAAAGGGC
>NW_017084069.1:0-300 GCF_001483705.2 Eufriesea mexicana
AATAGGGCTGGAAAATTCAATTTTATTGACATATTCGCATAATATCCTGGTGACCAAACTTTCATGCATATGTAAGGAGGAAAGATTCACTGGCGTGCTATAGCCATTGCAATGCTACAGAATCTGGCTGGAAAATTCAATCTTATTGACAGTTTCAACTAATATCGTGGTAACATAGCTTTCTTTCGTATATAGGGTGGAAATATTCTACTGGCGTAATAAAGTCATTGCAATCCTATAGAATCAGGCTGGCAAATTCAATTTCGTGACGTTTTCGACTAATATTGTGGTGACCTAACT
>NW_017084070.1:0-301 GCF_001483705.2 Eufriesea mexicana
ACCTGCTCTGCTGTGCTTTAATCTGCCTTCCTAGGGGTAGGCCAGGAGCAGTGGTCGTGGCACAGTGCATTGAGCTGTGCTATGCTCGTTTATGTTTGATTATGTCATGTTATGTTAGGGTATCTCCGACTTTTGTACAGTTCACAGCAATGCGGTTGGTTTCGGCGCACATCCGTGCTCTCGTACATTCTGCATGTCTCTGTGGAAGCCTGCAATATTGGTCTCGTCATGCTAGTTTGATCTATACTACGTTTGTGCGTGTTACGTTTGGCAAGGTTAGGAGAGGCTGCTGTGACTTCCA
>NW_017084071.1:0-301 GCF_001483705.2 Eufriesea mexicana
GGTCTTTTTTCGAATTACAGTGCCGGAGGTAGAAGGGTGTGTCAGGCCGTACTGCGTAGTTTCTCGTCGACATTTATCTCTTCGAAATAGGGAGTGCTCATTAGAATTTTGTTACTTACTTCAATAGAATAGACCCTTCTCTAATAGAATCAATGTCTTTTTCCCGAACTTCGCCGTTTTTTTCCGAAACACAGTGCCGGAAGTGGGAGGCTGTGACAGGCCGTACTGCGTAGTTTCCGGTCGGCCCTTATCTCTTCGAAATAGGGAGTGCTCAGTAGAATTTTTTTACTTACTTCCATAG
>NW_017084072.1:0-301 GCF_001483705.2 Eufriesea mexicana
TTTATTGACATTTTCGGCTAATATCGCGGTGAGCTAGCATTTGTGCGTAAATGAGGAGGAAGGATCCGATTGGCGTGCTGTAGCCATTGCAATGCAACAGAATGTGGCTGGAAAATTCAATTTTATTGGCATTTGCGACCTATGTCGTAGGGAGCTAGCTTTCTTGCATGGATAAGAAGGAAAGATTCTATTGGCGTTCTATAGCCATCGCGATGCAATAGAATCTGTCTGTAGAATAAGGTTTTTTTGACATTTTCGACTAACACCGTGGTGTGTTAACTTCCATTCATAAATAAGGGGT
>NW_017084073.1:0-301 GCF_001483705.2 Eufriesea mexicana
CATAGAATGGCGGCGTACAACTCAAAAGTCAATGATACCCTAACCTAACCCAAACAAACCTAACCAAACCACACGTAACGTAACTAAACCTAATGAGCGGCAGCCACCATTTCTGGCCTCCGCAGAGCAAAGAATAGAATATTAGATCACAGTGGAGTGAACAAAGGCACCAAATAGCGATGTACACCACAAAAGTCAAGGATATCCTGACCTAGGCAGGCCAAACCTGACCTAACCAAACGTTGAATAACTAAGCCCAACGTGCCGCTAACACTATTGCTGGCTTCCCCAGGGACAAGCA
>NW_017084074.1:0-301 GCF_001483705.2 Eufriesea mexicana
GACACAACGTAACGTGCAGCGGACACTATTGCAGGACTTCCCAGAGACAAGCTAAAGGGATTAGAGCACTCTATGGCGCAGGGGTCCCCCAAATAGCAGACCATAGCACTACAGTCGAAGCTGTCCTGTCCGAACCTAACCCATCGTAGCATAACCGAACGTCTCCTGACCAACACTGACGTGGCGCTACCACTATTTCCGTCCACTCCAGAGCCACGGAGGACATGGTACAGCGCAGCAGAGCGCATAAATCCACCGAAAATCAATGTACCGTACAAAACATAAAGCTACACCTACATAG
>NW_017084075.1:0-301 GCF_001483705.2 Eufriesea mexicana
ATCCACCGAATAGCTGTTTGTAGCACAAAAGTCAATGCTATCCTATCCGAACCTAACTAAGCGCAACATAAGCAGACGTAACGTAACTCAACCTAACGTGCAACGAAAGCTATTCCTGGCCGCGTGAAAGCTAAGCAGTGTGTATCAGAGCAATATGGAACGCTGAAGTCGCACGAACATTAGTGTATTGCAAAATGTAGGAGGTACCCTAACCTAATCTGACTTCACCTATCCCAGCCAAACGTATCCAATCACAACCTAACGTGCCTAGCCCGCAATTGCTGTCCTCCCCAACGCAAAG
>NW_017084076.1:0-301 GCF_001483705.2 Eufriesea mexicana
TGCAATAGGATCTTCCTGGAAAATTCTATTTTATTGACATTTTCGACTCATTTCGTGGTGAGCCAACTTCCTCGCATAGGTACGGAGGAAAGATACGTTCGTGGTGCTATAGCCACTGCAATGCTGCAGAATGTGGCTGGAAAATTCAATTTTACTGATATTTTCGACTAATATCGTAGTGAGCTATCTTTCTTGCATAAACAAGGAGGAAAGGTTATATTGGCAAGCTATAACCGTCGCAATGCTATAGAATCTCGCCGGAAAATTCAATTTTATTGACATTCTCGAATAATATTGTGGG
>NW_017084077.1:0-301 GCF_001483705.2 Eufriesea mexicana
ATTGAATCCATCCTCCTTATTTATGAATGAAAGATTGCTCGCCACGATATTAGTCGAAAATGTAAAGAAATTTGAATTTTCCAACCACATTCTATATAATTGCAACGGCTACAGCACGCCAATAAAATCCTTCCTCCTTATTTATGCAAGAAAGGAGGCTCACCACGATATTAGGCGCAAATGTCGGTAAAATTGAATTTTCCAGCCAGATACTACAGCAATGCATTGGCTATAGCATGCTAATAGAATCTACCATCCTTAATTATGCAAAAAAGAGAGCTCACTACGATATTAGCCGAAA
>NW_017084078.1:0-301 GCF_001483705.2 Eufriesea mexicana
TATTGACATTTACGACTAATATCGTGGTGAGTTAACTTTCATGCATAACTAAGGAGGAACGATCCTTTCGGCGTGCTATAGGCATTGCGTGCTATAGAATCCTACTGGAAAATAAAATTTTATTCACATTTTCGACAAATATCGTGGAAGCCTAACCTCCTTCCATAAGTAAGGGGGAAAGATACTTTTGGCGCGCTATAGGCTTTGCATCGCTATGGACTCTGGCAGGAAAATTCAGTTTTATTGACATTTTCGACTAATACCATGGTGTGCAATCTTTCTATCATAAATAAGCAGAAAG
>NW_017084079.1:0-301 GCF_001483705.2 Eufriesea mexicana
AAAGAATATGGAAACAACAAGAAGTACATACAATACCCATCATAATATCACTAACAGGAATCACACCACATACATTCAAAAGGCACCTAACACAGCTGAAAATACCAACATATATCCACCATGAATTACAGAAGGCAACCATATTACACACGTGCAACATCACAAGGAACTTACTCAATGACATAAATTAAAAACCAACCTGGACCTGGCACGGTCCAGATCAGCCGTTGGAGAACCCCGGGAAGGGAGAAAAATAATAGTAAATAATAATAATAAAAATAATAATAATGATAATGATAAT
>NW_017084080.1:0-301 GCF_001483705.2 Eufriesea mexicana
GTGCTATGCACTGCAGTGCGCTGGATTTCTGAGCTCTACTGTGGTCTAGTTCTTTCTGCTTTGCTCCAGTGAGGCCAGCAATAGTGGTCTAGGCCCGTTATTGGGTTACGTTACGCTTGATTAGGTAAGGTTATGTCAAGCACGGTCAGGTTATCTGTGACTTTCGTGCTGTAAACTGTAGTTCGGTGCATTTGTGTGATCCACTGTGATCTACTACACTCTGCTTGGCCATGGGGAGCCCAGGAGCAGTGGCCGCTACACGTTATGATGAGCTATGCTACGTTTGGTTTGGCTTGGTTAT
>NW_017084081.1:0-301 GCF_001483705.2 Eufriesea mexicana
CAGAAATCCGCAGAAAGCAGTGTACAGCACAAATGCCTGAACTATCATATTGTAACCTCACCGAACGTAACATAACCGAGCGTAGTATAGCTCAAACTAACGTGCCGATACCACTATTCCTGGCCACCCCAGTTCCAAGCAGAACATACTAGAGAACACTAGAGCGCAGAAGTCCGCGGAATAGCAGGGTATATCGCAAAAGTCGATGAAGCCTCTCCTGCCCGAGCCAAACCTAACCTACACAAACGTAACATAACCCAACATAACATGACGAGACCACTACCACTGGCCTTGATAGAGA
>NW_017084082.1:0-301 GCF_001483705.2 Eufriesea mexicana
TCCGATATGCACTGCGATTCTACGGATTGCTGCGTCCCACTCTCCACTTATGTGCTCTGCTCGGCCCCGGTGATGCAAGAAATAGTGGCCGCGGCAGGTTTGTTTGTGTTAGGTTACGTTTGGTCATGTCAATTGTGGTTAGGTTAGGTGAAGTTAGCTCTGCCTTTATCGCTATAGTCTTCTATTAGGTGGATTTCTTCGCCCTACAGTGCTCTAATATCTTCAGCTTGGCACTGGAAAGGCCAGAAGTAGTGGTCTCGGCACGTTATGTTGAATCAGGTTACATACGGTTATGTTGGTT
>NW_017084083.1:0-301 GCF_001483705.2 Eufriesea mexicana
CAATAAATGGCACCATTTGTTATATTTTTGAAGTCAATAATTGAAATTCGATATGGAGACAAAATATTTTCCATTATTTAAAGTATACAAGGTTGATAAATGGTACTATTTATAATTTTTTAAAATCTATAGATGCACTGAAAATTTTCTTTAATATTTAATTACATAGATCCAGTAACTGGCACCATTTGTTAAATTATTGAAGTCGATAATTGAAATTCGATATAGAGTAAAATATTTTCCATTATTTAAAGTATACAGGGTCAATAAATGGTACTATTCGTAATTTTTTGAAGTCTAT
>NW_017084084.1:0-301 GCF_001483705.2 Eufriesea mexicana
TTCTATGAACCTCTGTGCTCTACTCTCGTATAATATACTCTGCTTGGCTCCGTGGAGGCCAGCAATAGTGATTGCGGCACGTTAGGTTGTGTATGGTTACGTTTGGGTACGCTACGATTGGTTTGGGTAGGATAGCGTAGATTTGTATTTTGTGCTATAGGCTGATACTCTCGTAGGGCTTCTGCGCTCTACTGTGATCTGGTATGCACTTCTCGGACCTTAGGAAGCCAGCAATATTGGTCTCGGCACGTTAGCTGGATTTATGTTACGCTTGGTTTGGCTATGTTTGGTTAGTTTGGTT
>NW_017084085.1:0-301 GCF_001483705.2 Eufriesea mexicana
TAGCCTAACTCTACCCAACGCACCGCGGACACAATTTCTGGCCTGCCCAGAGCAAAGCGGATCTTATTATATCACAGTAGAGCACACATATCAGCCGAAAAGCAATGTATAACACAAGGCTCAAAGCTGTCCCGGCCTAACATAACCAAACTTGGCATTGCCAAATGTAACCTTGCTTCACGTAACCGCGCTATATCACTCTTGCTGACCTCCGCAGAGTCAAGGAGAGCATATTAGGGCACAAGACAGCGCAAAAATCTTCCGCATAGATGTATATAGCAAAAAGGGCATGGCTGCCATC
>NW_017084086.1:0-301 GCF_001483705.2 Eufriesea mexicana
TCGGTTATGTTAAGTACGGCCGTGCTAGTATAGGGTAGCTTCAACTGTTGTGCTATGCACCGCGTTTCCGTCCATTTCTGCTCTCTACTCCTCTCCATTATGTTCTTCTTGGCTCTGGGGACGGCAGCAATATTGGTCCGGGAAAGTTAGGATGAGTCAGGTTACATTTGGTTACGTTATGTTTGGTCAGACCAGGAAGGGTAGCTTTGACTTTTGCGCTACACACTGCTATAAGGCAGATTTCTGCGCTCCACTGTCCTCTAGAATGTTCTGCTTGGCTATGTGGAAGACAGCAATAGTG
>NW_017084087.1:0-301 GCF_001483705.2 Eufriesea mexicana
CCAGTAGATAGCTGTACTTGCCGTTGGATGGAAGGCGTTGGGCGACCTATTCACCTAGCTATATCAGAATATAGAATTTGAATAGATATATTATCTGGCAAGTAGACGGCTGTACACGTCATTGGATTGAAGGCGTTAGGCGATCTATTCACAAAGCTATAACATGTTATTGACTTTGAATAGACTTATTCTCTGGCAAGTAGGCGGCAGTACTTGACATTGGATTGAAGGCGTTAGTCGATCTATTCACCAAGCAATAGCAGGTTATAGATTTTGAATAGACCTATTCTCTGGCATGTAG
>NW_017084088.1:0-301 GCF_001483705.2 Eufriesea mexicana
TGCATACATCCATACATTCTTACATCCATACATTCATACATACAGACATCCATACATGCATAGGTACATACATCCATACTTCCATACATCCATCCATCCACCAAACCATCCATCCATCCATGCATCCAAACATACATCAATACATCCATCCATCCATCCATACATCCATACATCCGTACATCCGTAAATACGTACATCCGTACGTCCATACATCCATACATACATACATCCATACATTCATACATCCATACTTTCTTACAACCACACATTCATACATACATACATCCATACACGCATACTT
>NW_017084089.1:0-301 GCF_001483705.2 Eufriesea mexicana
GCTCTCAGATGGCCTTCTGCGCTCCACTGCAGTCTAGTATATTCTGCTTGGCACTGGGTAGGCAAGCAATAGTGGCCTCGCCACGTTAGGTTGGATACGGTTACGTTTGGCTATGTTAGGAGAGAGTACCATTGGCTTTTGCGTAATACACTGCTATTCTATGGATTATTGCGCTCTACTCCCCTCAAATGTGTTCTAAATGGCTCTGTTGAGGGCACCAATAGACTTCTCACCACGATAGGTTGAGTTATGTTATGTATGGTTACGTTACGTTTGGCTAGGTTGAGTGAGGATGGCTTTG
>NW_017084090.1:0-301 GCF_001483705.2 Eufriesea mexicana
TTCTATAGCAATGCTATGTCTATATCACGCCAATAGAATTCATCCGCCTTACTTATGCGAGGAGGTCTGTTCACCGCGATATTAGTCGGAAATGTTAATAGAAATCAATATACCATTCAGATCCTATCGCATTGCAATGGCTACAGCTCGCCAAAAGGATCGTTCCTACTTATTCATGCAAGAAAGGTTGCTCACAACGATATTAGTCGGAAATGTCAATATAATTACTATATCCGGGCAGTCTCTATTGCATTGAAGTGGTTTTAGCAAGCCAATAGTATGTTTCCTACATATTCATTAG
>NW_017084091.1:0-301 GCF_001483705.2 Eufriesea mexicana
TCGGTTCCGAGCGTGCGTTTTTCTAAAATAGTGCCGAATGTGTCAGTGGCTGTCAGATCGTACTGCGCAATAGACTTTTTTGGCTTCTATTTCCGAAATTAGGCTTTTTGATTATGTTTGTTTTATATATTAGTGTAGAGTGGAATTTTCTGTGACGAGATTGGATATTTTTTTTCGGTTTCGAGAGTGCGTTTTCGAACAATAGTTCCGAATATGTTAGTGGCTGTGAAATCGCGCTGCGTAATAGTTAATTTTCTTTTCTATTTCCGAAATTAGGCTTCTTGATTAGGTTTATGCTATA
>NW_017084092.1:0-301 GCF_001483705.2 Eufriesea mexicana
GACCAAAGATCTCACACGTGCCAAGAGGGATGCGTACCGAGCAAGAAGAAGGTACCAGCGGACGAAGGACCCTGCAACGAGGCAGTTAGAGGAACAGCGCTACCGCTAGGAACGAAAGAAATACACCAAAATGGTGACGAAAGCGAAGATCCAAAACTGGCACCAGTTCGTCACAGAAAAAGGCAAGGTAGAGCCCTGGGGAACAGTCTACAAGACTGCTCTCGGGAAACTGAGGAGTGGAGAGGCGACGTGCGCACAACGCACGCCGCAAAGAGAAACCCAGAGCTGGCGATCCACGGCG
>NW_017084093.1:0-301 GCF_001483705.2 Eufriesea mexicana
ATGGATGAATGTATGGATTGATGGCCGTATGGATGAATGGTTGTATGGATGGATTGAGGTATGCATGGACGGATGTACAGATGAATGCATGTATGGATGAATGGATGTATGGATGGATGAACGGATGTATCAACGTATGGATTTATGGATGTATGTATGTATGGATGTACGAATGTATGTATGTACGGATGTATGAATGTACGGATGTATATCTGCATGGATGTATGGATGGATGGACGTATGAGTGGATGGATGTATGGATGGATGCATGCATGAATGTGTGTATGGATGCATTTACGGA
>NW_017084094.1:0-301 GCF_001483705.2 Eufriesea mexicana
TAGATCGCCTAACGCCTTCAATCCAATGGCAAGTACAGGCATCTACTTGCCAGAGAATAAGGCCATACAAAATCTATAACCTATTATAGCTTAGTGAAGAGATCGACTAACGCCTTCAATCCTATGGCAGGTACAGCCGTCTACTTGTCAGAGGAGAAGTGTATTCCAAATCTATATGCTGTCACAGCCTGGCGATTAGATCGCCTGACGCCTTCAATCCAATGGCAACTACAGCCATCTACTTGCAAGAGAATATGTCTATTCAAAATCTATAAACTGTTATTTCTTGGCGAATAGATCG
>NW_017084095.1:0-301 GCF_001483705.2 Eufriesea mexicana
TGCCACTGCAATGCTATAGAATCTGACTGGAAAATTCAATTTTATTGACAGTTTCGACTAATACCGTGGTGAGTTAACTTTCTCGCATCATTAAGGAGGATGGATTCTATTGGCGTGCTATGGGCATTGCAATGCTATAGAATATTCCTGGATAATTCAGATTTATTGACATTTTAGACTCATATCGTGGTGAGCTAACTTCCTTGCACAAGTAAAGAGGAAAGATCCTTTGAGACTGATATATCCATTGCAATGCTGCAGAATCCGGCTGGAAAATTCAATTTTTTTGTCATTTTTGACT
>NW_017084096.1:0-301 GCF_001483705.2 Eufriesea mexicana
TACAGTAGAGCAGAGTAGAGCGCAGAAATCAACCTAATGGCTGTCCTTGACAAGAAAGTCAGATCTACCCTGACCTAACCTAACCAAACATAAGATGACCGCACGTAACCTAAATCAAACTAACGTGCCGAGGCCAACATTTCTGGCCTCATAAAAGGCAAGCAGAATATACTGGAGGACAGTACAGCGTAGAAATCGAGAGTATTGCAGTGAAGAGTACAAAAGACAAAGATAGCCCGATCAAAACTAACATAACCTGACCTAACCGAACGTAATGTAACCAAACCTAACGTACCCCAAC
>NW_017084097.1:0-301 GCF_001483705.2 Eufriesea mexicana
TTTGAGTATAGTTTTTCTTCCATTTTCTCTCACTTTTTCAACGAAGGATGATTTGGATTGCTTTAGTTTTTTATTTTACTGACTGTGTAATAATATCTTCGAATATCTCGTATCAACCAGTGAAAACTCGTGAATAATCGTGAAATTCGTTTTATCGAGGTATATTTTAATTACTGTGCACAACGATATAATTACGATATAATTATCATTGTTCAAAATCGTAACGGTGATACTGCGGTTTTGCAATTCGCGTGATTTATTATTATCTATTGTTACACCATCTCAATCAGAAATTCGTCTA
>NW_017084098.1:0-301 GCF_001483705.2 Eufriesea mexicana
GGCGCAAACCGGGCATTTGGGTGCAGGCGCACTGTAACCACCGGCACGGTGGCCCGCCGCGCCACACCTGAAACGGGTGTCGCTGCGGTCCACCGCGCTAGAGCATCCGTTCCTCGCGTGACCTAACGCAAGGAAACGGGGGCACAGGAGGCGCCGTGCCTCCAAGGCTACGACATGGGACGACGTCCGGCCGACGTGGATCCGCCCGCAATCGGCGGCATTTCCCGCTGCCACAAGGGGACACTGGAGCCATACGGAGCCCAGCCCCGAAGCGCAGGACCGGATAACTCCGGTTCTTATT
>NW_017084099.1:0-301 GCF_001483705.2 Eufriesea mexicana
TAAAGTAAATCTTTACGCTTCCGTGGCTTTTTTCGACTGATCGTTTCTTGGTGATCGCCTTTTTGCCTTTTTGGCATTCCCCACCCCATTATCTTCTGTTTATAATTTGTATATTTGTGCATTGGCGGTACCATTCTCACAATCCAAACGACAAAGTGAAACAAAGTAATCTTCTGCTCATACTGTTCAGTATACTTGAGCGCGCGGCGTCAAGTGCACACTCGCTGCCACCTAAGCGGAAAGTATAGCAAAATCGGCGCCGCACTCAACGTGTTAAAGGAGGGCCTCCTTTGTCTACCCG
>NW_017084100.1:0-301 GCF_001483705.2 Eufriesea mexicana
GAGACATTCGAATATTATACGAAATATTCGAATGTCCAAATAAAAATCAATAGAAACGAAAACAAAAAATCTGGAAAAAGAAAAAATGATTAATACCTGAAAAAACAAAAATAAATTAAAACCTGGAAGAAAAAAATTAGTAATATCTAAAAACAACAAAAAAATTATTAGTAAATTATTTAATGAGATGGGGTGAGGCTGGAGTAGCCATCCCCAACCTCAGTTCGGACTTTCACCTCTCCCGCACTACGAAAATTTAGATGTTACACTTCCGAAGTCGAACTGACAAATGAGTTCTGCT
>NW_017084101.1:0-301 GCF_001483705.2 Eufriesea mexicana
TATTTACATTTTCGACTAATATCGTGGTGAGCCAATTTTCTTCCATAAATGAAGAGGAAAGATCCCATTGGCGTGCTATAGCCATTGGAATGCGATAGAATCTGCCTGGAAAACTCCATTCTATTGTTATTTTCTACTAATATCGTGGTGAGCTAACTCTCTTGTATACGCAAGGAGGGAGAATCCTATTGGCCTACCATGGCCATTGCAATGCTATAGAATCTGGCTGGTAATTTCGTTTTTATTGACACTTTCGAGTAATATCGTGGTGAGCTAGTTTTCTTCCATAAATGAAGAGGAA
>NW_017084102.1:0-301 GCF_001483705.2 Eufriesea mexicana
CGTGCTATAAGAAATTCAAAAATAATACAAATTGAATGGACTCGAACCGCGTTATATGAAATCAAAGAAATAAATAAATTGTGCATAAATCAGGCCTATATAAAAGCTGCAGTCTCAGAGTATTAAATTGTGATTCATAGGTTAATATATAAAATTTTATAATAGAAGTGGCAGAGAGAATATGTAGATTTTTACATACTCGAATTTCGGTTTGTTGAATATAATACATAGTTCATACAATAAAATTAAAACTAACAAACTTGTTAATCCGTGAAGTACCGTATTATTACTCATCAGAAAA
>NW_017084103.1:0-301 GCF_001483705.2 Eufriesea mexicana
GTCAAGTTATTTCAGGTCATGTCATGTCAGGTCAGGTCAGGTCAGGTTAGGTCACGACAGGCCTGGTCAGGTCAGGTCAGTCGGGTCAGTTCAGGTCAGTCAGGACATTTCTGGTCAGGTAAGGCCGGTTAAAGTCAGGATAGGTCAGGTCATGCCAGGTCAGGTCAGGTCAGGTCAGCTCAGGTCAGGTCAGGTCAGGTCAGGTCACTTCAGACCAGGTCATGTCATGTCACGTCTGGTCAGGTCACGTCAGGAGAGGTCAGGTCAGGACAGCCCAGGTCATGTCAGGTCAGGTCAGGTC
>NW_017084104.1:0-301 GCF_001483705.2 Eufriesea mexicana
GGGATAGGTTACTTTCGGTTAGGTCAGGTTAGGTTAACCTTGAACAGGTTTACCCAGACTTTCATGCTATACACTGCTGTTCGGACGGTATCTGCGCTCCACTGCGCCCTCCTTTATTCTGCTTAGCCTTGTGAATGCCACCAGTATTGGTTTCTGCACGTTAGGTTGTGTTACGTTACGTATGGTTAGCTTAGATTGGACTATGTTCGTTAAGTGTAGCTTTGGCATTCGTACTATACACTGTCTTCGGATTGACCTCTGCGCTCGACAGTGCGCCACTATATTCTGCTCGGCTCTGAGG
>NW_017084105.1:0-301 GCF_001483705.2 Eufriesea mexicana
AGAATATATTATAGGAGAGCAGAGCGCCGAGATCCACAGCATCGCAGTGTACGGCGGAAAAGTTAAAGCTAACCAAACCAAACCCGAACTATCTTAACCTACACAAATGTAGCCTGACTCAAAGTAACGTCCGCGACGACTGCTGCTGGCCTCCACTGAGAAAAGCAGAATATACAATAGCACAACAGAGCGCAGATATTCGCCGCATTGCAGTGTGTAGCAGAAAAGCCTAACATATCCTTACCAAAATTGAACTAACCTAATCTATACAAACGTAGTATAGCTCAATATAACGTGACGA
>NW_017084106.1:0-301 GCF_001483705.2 Eufriesea mexicana
CAAAATTTTTTAAAGGTATTCGTCTGCTAATTTTGAAAATTAAAGTGAATTATAGAACGAAATCAAACTTATTCCGAGTGACTTGTAATTACCGATAAAAGGAAGCGAAACGCTTATCCTTTATAATTATGACTATTTGAGAGACTAACTTTTAACAGTTGAAAGAATCATGCTCCAGGTAATTATGAGGTGCCTATAAATCATCGCAAGCTATTCATTACAATTAGTAAATTGTTTCACAGATTTTGTATAAATAAAGATATAATATATAGTTTCAAAAATGTTATATTTTACATTTATT
>NW_017084107.1:0-301 GCF_001483705.2 Eufriesea mexicana
GACTCCCTCTAACGTGCCGCGAAAGCTATTGCTGGCACCCAAACATTCGAGAGGAACATATTAGACAAGAATAGAGCACAGAAATCCGTGGAATCCTACTGTAAAGCAGAGAAGTCTAAGCTACCCTAACCAAACCGAACCTAACCTAGAGAATGTAATGTCAATGTAATCAAAATGTAATCTAACCAAACCGAACGTGCCGAAGCCGCCATTGCTGGCCTCGCCAGTGCCAAGAAGAGCATATTAGATGTGCGTAGAGCGCAGCAGTTCATAGAATGGAAATGAAAAGCAGAAAAGTCAA